>NW_017308631.1:114167-121495 GCF_000935625.1 Nanorana parkeri | reverse complement strand
CCCCTATGCAACCCTTACCCCCGGGGATTTTATTTTTCAACCCCTATTTCTTGATGTCCACTTTACCACCAGTGATGCCACCACAGCTTCCTGTCCTTCCGGTGGTGGAATTATTTCACCGCCCCCAGCGTGCCCCGTGCTGTGACAACTCTACAATAAAATCCTCTTCTTATCCCCCTAAAGCAAACCTCGAGCCCCCCCTCCTCACCTCGGGTCCATCCATTCTCCTCTGCGTGTAGAGTATTCTCCATCATAAGAGGGATCTCCTTATCCCAGGGGCCGCCAGCTGTTGTGGGACTACAAGTCCCATGAGGCATTGCAAGACTGATAGTTACAGACATGGACTCCCGGAGGCAGAAGCATGATGGGATTTGTAGTTAAAGCACAGCCAGGGGGGCCGGATTTGCCCAGCCCTAACCAAAGCTGATCTCCGGGAAAACTGCGGCATGATCAACTTATTCAAAGGATTTCTATTCTGTTCAGCCAGTCCTGAGGTTGACCTGGTGACCTGACTTTTTTTCTACTGCAGTTAAGCATCATAGCTTGGTCACCTCTCCCCTCCCTCCCCCGGCCTGTGACTGGACAATGAAGGAGCAGCAGAAGACTGATGAGCTCATCCTCTCCATCTGACAGCACATGTGCAGGGAATAGTGAACAATCAGTCTTCTAGTCTGAGCGCTGCCGTACAGGAAGCTGATATCGGGATGAAGTGGAGGATTTACACAGACTGTGTATTAGGAAGACATTTCATAATTTTAAGGAATACGTGAGTTCGTTCACGGGGGATATGTTTTTGTATCAGTTGGGAGTCCAGTCTCCGCACCCCTCCTGTAATAAAGACCAATCACTGCTGCTCTCTCTCCTTGTGCAGGGTGACTGGTCTTGTCTCCGCCCCCTCCTGTAATAAAGACCACTCACTGCTGCTCTCTCTCCTTGTGAAGGGTGACTGGTCTTGTCTCCACCCCCTCCTGTAATAAAGACCGCTCACTGCTCCTCTCTCTCTCCTTGTGCAGGGTGACTGGTCTTGTCTCCGCCCCCTCCCGTAATAAAGACCGCTCACTGCTGCTCTCTCTCCCTGTGAAGGGTGATTGGTCTTGTCTCCGCCCCCTCCCGCAATAAAGACCGGTCACTGCTGCTCTCACTCCTTGTGAAGGGTGAGTGGTCTTGTCTCCGCCCCCTCCTGTAATAAAGACCGGTCACTGCTGCTCTCACTCCTTGTGAAGGGTGAGTGGTCTTGTCTCCGCCCCCTCCTGTAATAAAGACCGCTCACTGCTCCTCTCTCTCTCCTTGTGCAGGGTGACTGGTCTGGTCTCCGCCTCCTCCTGCAGCTTACTGTAGTGGGTGGGGCCTGCTGCCCCCTCACACAGTTCTCTGCGCAGGCTATGGACAGCACAGTGATGATGTCACTACTATTTTTACAAGGTAATATCCGGGTTTGTAAACGCACGTGGTGCACACAAAGTGGATTTATATCCCTTCTGGCTATTGAGGAATATATGTAATTGAGAGTATGCCTTATTGTTTTGAAGTGGGAAGAATTAGGACCCCCGTCTGTCCAAATTTATTAGAACAAAGTCATACATTTCTGACATCTCCATCATTTTTTCCTTCTGGCAAACGATTCCTGTAACTTGTCAGAGTAAATACAGAAGTGGTCTCCCTGCAGGTGACTGACATCTGACGTGCCCCCCTGCTGAGCCATACCGAGCGGGGAGAATGATCGGAGAGCTCCAGATCTGACTTAGCAGTCGGTGTGTTGGACCTCTGCAGAGAGACCGCTGCCTCCACGGAGAGAACCATTGGCCTTCTCCGCAGCATGCTGGCCGGGCTTTTTGCTCAGGATGTGGCTGCTTTCTAAGGGAAATGAGCTGGAAGATTTCACGCCGCTTTTGTGTTGATGCAACTCGGAGTGTATTTAGCTGATTTGCACTTGAAAGTTCATCTGGGCTTTAAAGGAGAACTACGGGGTCAGTTTTTTTCCCCATAGTTCTCCTAAGGGTCACAGGAGGACATATACTAGCGTCCTCCCGTCACCCAAAGCTCAGTATATAGGGAGCTACAGCCCGCGGTATACTTAGACGCCGCAGCCGGGACGGATCCCGACAATTCTGTCTGGATCCACCCAGCTGTGTGAGTGACAGCTGGCTCCGCCTATCCAGAGCCAGAGCCAGCTGTGCCCGCCCCCTCCCCCGTCCGTTCCGCCAGTCAGCGATGGAGGATCTGAGCGGGGAGGGGGGAATCCAGTCCCTCCCCTGTCACGGCTCTCTGCGCAGATAGATCGAGAGGTGAGCGAGCGCCGGTATGTGTTCTCTCACCTCCCGATCTACTGAGCCGACCTGTGACAGTCTCATTGTCACAGGTCGGCTAGAACTATGAGGACGAGTGATAAGCCCCTCCCCCCCCCTCATAGTTCTCCTTTAAGAAAATGCGATTTCATATCTCCGATCAATGAATGCAGTTGAGATCTCTGGGATCTATCCGGTTGTGTTATTATGACATGCACAAGGTTTGTATATAATAAGCGTTGGGGGTGGGCAGGAAATGGGGGGGGGGAGTTTGTTAAGCGCGAGCTCAGCATTAACGCCATTGGATGGGAATGACATCAGCGCTCGGTGTTCTGTTATCCGATCTACTTCCTGCATGCTGGCTCATGTATGTCACAGAAGCCAATCTTCAGGTCCTGAGTGTTTCCGAGAAATCATTACAATGTTTTTTACATTGACGCTTGACATTAAGAACTGAAAATGAAAGTTAGTTGTCAGGGAATCTGGGTGGAGTCGTCGCCTCTGGATGGAGGTTACAGTGGACGGACGGCGGAGAGAAGGTGAAGGAGCTCAGGAGGAGAGCCGGGGGTAATATAAACCGAGAAGGTGAGAGGATTCCGCTCTGCAACATTGTAATATTGTAGTTTTGTTTAACCTCACGTTAGCCCATCGAGGGTTACATCTAATTCTTCAGATCTCACATTCCGAGGGTAATCTAACCCTAATCCCTTATCCCAACCCTAACCCTTAACTAAACCATAATCCCTTAACCTAACCCTAATCCACACCTCTAATTCCTTATTCCTAACTCTTAACCTGAAACAAGCTCCTTATCCCTAACCCTTAACCTAAACCCTTATCCCTAACCCTTAACTAAACCCTAATCCCTTATCCCTAACCCTTAACCTAACCCTAATCCCTTATCCCTAACCTAACCCTAATACCTTATCCCTAACCCTTAACTAAACCTAATCCATTATCCCTAACCCTTAACCTAAGACCATCCCCTTATCCCTAACCTAACCCTAATCCCTTACCCTTAACCTAACCCTAATCCCTTATCCCTAACCCTTAACCTAAGACCATCCCCTTATCCCTAACCTAACCCTAATCCTTTATCCCTAACCCTTAACCTAACCCTAATCCCTTATCCCTAACCCTTAACCTAACCCTAATCCCTTATCCCTAACCCTTAACCAAACCCTAATCCATTATCCCTAACCCTTAACTAAACCCTAATTCCTTATCCCTAACCCTTAACCTAACCCTAATCCTTTATCCCTAACCCTTAACCAAACCCTAATCCATTATCCCTAACCCTTAACTAAACCCTAATCCCTTATCCCTAACCCTTAACCTAAGACCATCCCCTTGTCCCTAACCTAACCCTAATCCCTTATCCCTAACCCTTAACCTAACCCTAATCCTTTATCCCTAACCCTTAACTAAACCCTAATCCCTAACCCTTAACCTAAGACTATCCCCTTATCCCTAACCCTTAACCTAAGACTATCCCCTTATCCCTAACCCTAAACCTTTCGCAAACCCCATAACCATTAGCATTTCAGCATTCAGGTTACCCTTAAGCAAGAACCTAAACCCGAATATTAAATTGCACCTATCATGGGAAACATATTTAAAGGCTCCTTTCTAGAATACTTTGTGCCTGGCTGTCTCTGGCGCCGATACTTTCTAAGTCCCTGAAACAGGACACATAGGCCACCAAAATCCCAGGCAGGTCAGAACTCCTCACCTTTGGATTCAAAGTACTGAAATGACTCCCGGTGTGACTCCCTTTCTGTAATTTAGTGTGAAAAGGAAAAATCCCCCCCCCCACCCCTCCTCCACCTGATATTGTTCTTTGTGTGTCTTTTAGGAAATGGCGGGACTTCACACGGCCGGATCGCTGTTGAAAGGCATCTTCGCTGTCGCTAATGCCATCTACCAACAGCGGGCGCAAGCCAAGTCCAACAAGAAGATGTGTAAGCGACTGGAAGGGAGGATCAGGCTGCTCATGGTGCCCCTAGATAAGCTACAGAGAGACCCGGACAGAACCACGGGGATGGAAGACATTTTGAAGGCTCTCCTTTCCAACCTGGAGCAAGCCCACCAATGGGTGGAGACGTATTCCAAAACAGGATGGTGGAAACAGTTCTTCCTGGCTGTCGGCATCTACAGAAAGTTCTTCCACATCAATGACCAGCTAACTGAGACGGCGGAAGCCTTACAAATCCTTATAGCGGTGGAAAGAAGGGAAGAGTTTGTCCAGATGTTCAGGGAACCCTTCTGGAAGGCTATTAAGGAAGATATTGACAGCTTTAGGCAATTATTAGAGAGTAAGTATGGTGTCACCACACCAGAGCCGGAACTAGCTCCTTTTGTGCCCGAGGCAAGAACAGAACATTGTGCCCCCCCCCCCCCCCCCCCCCCCCCCGCGCCTCTTTGCGGGATGAGACAAATGATCTGGGAGACGGTCTGATCTATTTCCATTGGTGGTCCCTGAACCTGGGCTCGCGTGCCAGCAGAGAGGGCCCCGCGTGCCCTCCCTGGCACGCGTGCCATAGGTTCGCCACCATTGCCCTATATAATATCCCCTTTGGGGCCAGTACTAACACCGACCACAATGCAAAGTACTCCCTTGCATGATCAGCATATTTATGCCCGCTACCCACAATGTGCTGGGGGGCAGACAGGAAAGCTCAGAGATCTTCAGCTTCCTTACTTAGAACGGTCAACATTACCTGTGAGCTTTGAATGCTCCTCTTGGGTCTCTCCTCCACACTAACAAGGTAATTGTAATCTCCCGAGAGCAGTGTGGAGGAGGTCAAGTGGTCTTCATAGACTTTAATTCTGAACAGCTAGATACTATTGTAAACAATAGGCCCGATTTAAAAACCAACTCCGCCAAATTGCCCCCCTTCTCCCTCCTGGAGGCCCTTAACACTCTTTGTGATATATTTTTTATATGCCTAATTTTTCAAGTCTTCAGGGTGGTCATGCAGAGCCGTAGCTAGCTCCTTTTGCGCCCGAGGCAAGAACAGAAAATTGTCCCCCCTCCCGAGGTTATTTTGAGGAAAGTAAATAAATAACAAGGAAATCTATGATGATAGAACTGTTTGTGGGGTGATAGGGACAGAGCAGGAGAGTAAAGGGGATTTTAAGGGGGTGATGGGGACAGAGCACGGGGACATGGAGTGATGGCGACAGAACAGGGGAGTAAAATGGATTTTTATTGGGCGATGGGGACTGAGCATGGGGACATGGAGTTATGGGGACATGGAGTGATGGGGACATGCGGTTATAGGGACAGAGAAGGGGAGAAAAGGATATTTTTAAGGTGGTGATGGGGACAGAGCGGGTTAAGGCAGAAAATACTCCCAATGCGTTAGCATTGACGTTCCTCTTGTGATCCAGATCAGTGCGTTTGTACTTCTATATCTTTGCCAAACATCATAAAATTCCCCGAATTGAAGTGCTAGCGACACGTACTGGATACCAATGGCTGACTTCATGAGGGGATAGAGCCGGTTATGGCAGAAAATTCTCCCTATGACATATTTAGGTATTTCCCAGGTCTCCTTCATCCCCAAGTCTCCCTTGCCATCTCTCGGGGTATAGAGGGAGGAGTTCATGTGAGGGTCATGTGATGCTTCATTGGCTGGTGCACGGAATTTTCAGCTGGCATTAAGCAGCATTAGCTGACAGCCTATTGCCCGCTGGTAATAGTCTCAATTTTGATATTTACATATTAATAAGCTGCAACTCATTCTCCTAAAACAAATGTCCGCTCATCGCTAGAGTGTTCGGGTTTCGCTTGAAGAAAAGGTGGCAGCCCTAACCACACCATGGGAGACAATTGGAGGAGGGAAGGAAAGGTTTAAGACCCCGTTCACACCGGGGCGGTTCGGCTGTGCGGACTTTTCCCTGCACTATATTTGCCACGCTGATCAGTACGTTTTCCATACAGTTTTCAATGGAACCGCGTTGATCAGCGCGGTTTTTGGGCGTTTTTTAATTGCGTTTCAGCTCTGAAACGCAATCAAAAACTCCCCAAACCTCCCTTTTGAGATCAGCGTAATAACCGCGCTGATCCGCAACCGCCCTGGTGTGAATGGGCCTCTGTGCTGAAACTCTTCCACATGTGTCTGACTGTTAAAAAGCATAATCAGTACCAAAAACGACATCGTAGCTATCTCGTGATTTAACCGGACCGCATCCTTCTACATCCCTCAGCTCTTTAGTGAATAACCCCCCCAGGGAGCCCTTCTGGGAGGTCAGTTCTTAATTACCTAGGCACTCTGTGAAATGGGCTCTGTTTCGGGGTCCCTTGGTTTAATGACGGACTGTTGGGTTTATTTACAAACAGGGATATACATAGATTCTAATATAATAACAATAGGAAAAGACGGTCATGTGGCCATAATCATGATGAATGTTGTGATGAAAAACAAAAACTACAAATCACATAAAAGTACAAAAACACTTTTGGGTTCTGTCCTTCAAGTTTTTTCCCCCCACTTTTTTTATTTTTAATGTTTTGGTTTTTTTTTTGCAAGCAGAAAAAAAGTGCAAACGCAACCTGAAAAAAATGTAAAGACAGTACATTGTTTTTTTTTGTTTTCTTTTTTCTTGGTATCTTATATTGTTTATATGATGCAAAAATACACAGAAAAAGAAGAAAACCATCCAAAAAAAGCTGCGCTGTTATTTTACATTTTTCACGTTGTTATTATTTCTTCCCCAATTTTTTTGTTTTTTAAAACTTGAACTGCACAAAAAATCCAAACATACGAAACACACGAAAAAAAATAACTCCGCTTACAAAACATCTAAAACCCACTTTGAACCATTATCATTTCTCCTTCCCCATTGACTCCTGCGGGGGAATGTTTGACACAATTAGGGCAAATCAGCCGGCTTAGCCGTATTCTTATGTGAGAATCTTCTGTCTTTTATAAAGGTGAGATGAGAGCTGTCGGTGACAAGGTGGATTCTGCTAATAAGAAGTTGGATGAGGTTGGTGAGCGGATGGATTGCGGTTTCCAGGAGATGAAAGTGAAATGT
>NW_017308631.1:105895-111097 GCF_000935625.1 Nanorana parkeri | reverse complement strand
CTCCGATCCGCCAGCGCTGACTGGCGGAACGGACGGGGAGGGGGCAGGTACAGCTGGCTCTGCCTCTAGATAGGTAGAGCCAGCTGTCAGTCACGATGCTGGGTGGATCCAGACAGAAATGTCGGGATCCGTTCCGGCTGCGGCGTCTCAGTATACCGCGAGCTGTAGCTCCCTATATACTGAGCCTAGGGTGACGGGAGGACGCTAGTTTGTGTCCTCCCGTTACTGTTAGGAGAACTATGGGGAAAAGCCTGACCTCGTAGTTCTCCTAAAGTCTGAAAAACGGAAACACTGAAATCCTGAAGTCAAAAGACAAAATACGTTTCATTGTATCAAAGCTGCAGTCAGCTCCATTGTATCCAGTGTTACAGTTGGGATTGCAGAGGTGTTGTTTGTTTATCTGAATCTGGGACACGTAAAGTATATTAAATATATATTTGTCTGTAAGTAATTCAGGAACAAAACAGAAAAATCTAATAACGGCTCGGCGACGGCCAGACCTCCTGGGACATTCCACCCGCAGGCCGCCATTTGTCTTCTCATCTGTGTCTGGTAATGATCTTCTTCCATTCTCAGGAGCGGCAATGTCAATAACTTGCCAGAACGGCCAACCGTGGAACATCAAAAACATTCCGCCAACAGACCTGAAATATGGAGATTTACTGATCACCAGCGACGGCTACCACATGTACAAGGGGGAGTACAACAAGAACATCGTACTCATCAAAGTCATGATGGGGGAACTGCAAACTGATAAAGAGTAAGTCACCCGGGAAGGGCAAAGGGCAGCTAAGAAGTGAAGGGCAGCGATGAAGGGAAGGGCAGCGATGAGGTGAAGGGCAGCGATGAGGTGAAGGGCAGTGATGAGGTGAATGGCAGCGATGAGGTGAAGGGCAGCGATGAAGTGAAGGGCAGCGATGAAGTGAAGGGCAGCGATGAGGTGAAGGGCAGCGATGAGGTGAATGGCAGCGATGAGGTGAATGGCAGCGATGAAGTGAAGGGCAGCGATGAGGTGAAGGGCAGCGATGAAGTGAAGGGCAGCGATGCAGTGAAGGGCAGCAATGAGGTGAAGGGCAGCGATGAGGTGAAGGGCAGCGATGAAGTGAAGGGCAGCGATGCAGTGAAGGGCAGCAATGAGGTGAAGGGCAGCGATGAGGTGAAGGGGAGCGATGAAGTGAAGGGTAGCGATGAGGTGAAGGGCAGCCATGAGGTGAAGGAAAGCGATGAGATGAAGGTGAACCACCCTCATCAGGCAGCACCCAGAGCAGCCAATCACAAATCATCAATAACTGATCTGACTACAGTAAAATGTCTGCTGTGGGCGACTCCAATCATTGAACTCATCTGATCATAGAATGATATTCTCTTAGCCTTGGAAGAATACATTGTGTCATGCCGTGATGTGATCTCCTCTCCAGGGTTGTAGAGAAGACATTTTGGGAAGAGTGTAAGACCATGAAGAGATACGAGAGTCCGAACATTCTGCAGGTTTATGGCATCTGTATTGATAATACCAGTGAGTAGAAAACAAAGACTTGTAAATCTTGTGCTGATAAGATATTCACCCGAATTTTATTAAATTCAGACATTCGAGTGCATCCGAATTTCCAAATTCAAAAAAGTCCGAATGTTCGTCTAACGAGAATTCAGATCAGTCCGAATTTCCTTCAAAAGGAGAATAAATCGAACATGTGACTGTTCTCTGTCCAGATTTTTTTTATGGTTGTTGGGAGTTGCATTACAGGCATTGTCATGTGACTTCCTGTTGTGGATCGTTCCCGAAACGAAATTTCTGATGGATCTGAAATCCGAATTAAGAACTGAATCGAATATTGGATCCAAAATTGGAAAAGCTAAAGAAATAAAAATCCAAATCGTGTGAAGGGCAGCGATGAGGTGAAGGGCAGCGATGAGGTGAATGGCAGCGATGAGGTGAATGGCAGCGATGAAGTGAAGGGCAGCGATGAGGTGAAGGGCAGCGATGAAGTGAAGGGCAGCGATGCAGTGAAGGGCAGCAATGAGGTGAAGGGCAGCGATGAGGTGAAGGGCAGCGATGAAGTGAAGGGCAGCGATGCAGTGAAGGGCAGCAATGAGGTGAAGGGCAGCGATGAGGTGAAGGGCAGCGATGAAGTGAAGGGTAGCGATGAGGTGAAGGGCAGCAATGAGGTGAAGGAAAGCGATGAGATGAAGGTGAACCACCCTCATCAGGCAGCACCCAGAGCAGCCAATCACAAATCATCAATAACTGATCTGACTACAGTAAAATGTCTGCTGTGGGCGACTCCAATCATTGAACTCATCTGATCATAGAATGATATTCTCTTAGCCTTGGAAGAATACATTGTGTCATGCCGTGATGTGATCTCCTCTCCAGGGTTGTAGAGAAGACATTTTGGGAAGAGTGTAAGACCATGAAGAGATACGAGAGTCCGAACATTCTGCAGGTTTATGGCATCTGTATTGATAATACCAGTGAGTAGAAAACAAAGACTTGTAAATCTTGTGCTGATAAGATATTCACCCGAATTTTATTAAATTCAGACATTCGAGTGCATCCGAATTTCCAAATTCAAAAAAGTCCGAATGTTCGTCTAACGAGAATTCAGATCAGTCCGAATTTCCTTCAAAAGGAGAATAAATCGAACATGTGACTGTTCTCTGTCCAGATTTTTTTTATGGTTGTTGGGAGTTGCATTACAGGCATTGTCATGTGACTTCCTGTTGTGGATCGTTCCCGAAACGAAATTTCTGATGGATCTGAAATCCGAATTAAGAACTGAATCGAATATTGGATCCAAAATTGGAAAAGCTAAAGAAATAAAAATCCAAATCGATCTGAAATAAAAAATGTTGTGGGATTACATGTCTAGAAAAAAAAATGGCCTTTGTGTATCATTAAAAAAGAGATAATTGCTCCAGCAGAACACTCTGTGAGATACACACAGGTGATACATCAGTAAAGAAAAAGCTATCGAGACACATCTCCTGTCCTGTTCATCTCATAGTCTTCACTTCATCTCTTTTTCAGGCTGAGACTCTCTGTAGCCCTCTGCCCTGGTCCCCTGTCTATGTTCTCCTCTCTGTAGCCCTCTGTCCTGGTGCCCCGTCTATGTTCTCCTCTCTGTAGTCCTCTGTCCTGGTCCCCCGTCTATGTTCTCCTCTCTGTAGTCCTCTGTCCTGGTGCCCCATCTATGTTCTCCTCTCTGTAGCCCTCTGTCCTGGTGCCCCGTCTATGTTCTCCTCTCTGTAGTCCTCTGTCCTGGTCCCCCGTCTATGTTCTCCTCTCTGTAGCCCTCTCTCCTGGTCCCCTGTCTATGTTCTCCTCTCTGTAGCCCTCTGTCCTGGTCCCCCTTCTATGTTCTCCTCTCTGTAGCCCTCTGTCCTGGTCCCCTGTCTATGTTCTCCTCTCTGTAGCCCTCTCTCCTGGTCTCCTGTCTATGTTCTCCTCTCTGTAGCCCTCTGTCCTGGTCCCCCGTCTATGTTCTCCTCTCTGTAGCCCTCTCTCCTGGTCCCCTGTCTATGTTCTCCTCTCTGTAACCCTCTCTCTCCTGGTCCCCTGTCTATGTTCTCCTCTCTGTAGCCCTCTGTCCTGGTCCCCTGTCTATGTTCTCCTCTCTGTAGCCCTCTGTCCTGGTCCCCTGTCTATGTTCTCCTCTCTGTAGCCCTCTGTCCTGGTCCCCCGTCTATGTTCTCCTCTCTGTAGCCCTCTGTCCTGGTCCCCCGTCTATGTTCTCCTCTCTGTAGCCCTCTGTCCTGGTCCCCCGTCTATGTTCTCCTCTCTGTAGCCCTCTGTCCTGGTCCCCCGTCTATGTTCTCCTCTCTGTAGCCCTCTGTCCTGGTCCCCCGTCTATGTTCTCCTCTCTGTAGCCCTCTGTCCTGGTCCCCCGTCTATGTTCTCCTCTCTGTAGCCCTCTGTCCTGGTCCCCCGTCTATGTTCTCCTCTCTGTAGCCCTCTGTCCTGGTCCCCCGTCTATGTTCTCCTCTCTGTAGTCCTCTGTCCTGGTCCCCCGTCTATGTTCTCCTCTCTGTAGTCCTCTGTCCTGGTCTCCCATCTATGTTCTCCCCTCTGTAGCCCTCTGTCCTGGTCTCCCGTCTATGTTCTCCTCTCTGTAGCCCTCTGTCCTGGTCCCCCGTCTATGTTCTCCTCTCTGTAGCACTCTGTCCTGTTCCCCCGTCTATGTTCTCCTCTCTGTAGCCCTCTGTCCTGGTCCCCCATCTGTGTTCTCCTCTCTGTAGCCCTCTGTCCTGGTCTCCCGTCTATGTTCTCCTCTCTGTAGCCCTCTGTCCTGGTCTCCCGTCTATGTTCTCCTCTCTGTAGCCCTCTGTCCTGGTCCCCCGTCTATGTTCTCCTCTCTGTAGCCCTCTGTCCTGGTCTCCCGTCTATGTTCTCCTCACTGTAGCCCTCTCTCCTGGTCCCCTGTCTATGTTCTCCTCTCTGTAGCTCTCTGTCCTGGTGCCCTGTCTATCTTGTACTCTCTGTAGCCCTCTGTCCTGGTCCCCTGTCTATGGTCCCCTCTCTGTAGCCCTCTGTCCTCTGTAGCCCTCTGTCCTCTCCTCTCTGTAATGTTCTCCTCTCTGTAGCCCTCTGTCCTGGTCTCCCGTCTATGTTCTCCTCTCTGTAGCCCTCTGTCCTGGTCTCCCTTCTATGTTCTCCTCTCTGTAGCCCTCTGTCCTGGTCCCCCGTCTATGTTCTCCTCTCTGTAGCCCTCTGTCCTGGTCCCCCGTCTATGTTCTCCTCTCTGTAGCCCTCTGTCCTGGTCCCCCGTCTATGTTCTCCTCTCTGTAGCCCTCTGTCCTGGTCCCCCATCTATGTTCTCCTCTCTGTAGCTCTCTGTCCTGGTGCCCTGTCTATCTTGTACTCTCTGTAGCCCTCTGTCCTGGTCCCCTGTCTATGGTCCCCTCTCTGTAGCCCTCTGTCCTGGTCTCCCGTCTATGTTCTCCTCTCTGTAGCCCTCTGTCCTGGTCTCCTGTCTATGTTCTCCTCTCTGTAGCCCTCTGTCCTGGTCCCCCGTCTATGTTCTCCTCTCTGTAGCCCTCTGTCCTGGTCCCCCGTCTATGTTCTCCTCTCTGTAGCCCTCTCTCCTGGTCCCCTGTCTATGTTCTCCTCTCTGTAGCCCTCTCTCCTGGTCCCCTGTCTATGTTCTCCTCTCTGTAGCCCTCTGTCCTGGTCCCCCTTCTATGTTCTCCTCTCTGTAGCCCTCT
>NW_017308631.1:99795-102790 GCF_000935625.1 Nanorana parkeri | reverse complement strand
GTGAAGGGCAGCGATGAGGTGAAGGGCAGCGATGAGGTGAATGGCAGCGATGAGGTGAATGGCAGCGATGAAGTGAAGGGCAGCGATGAGGTGAAGGGCAGCGATGAAGTGAAGGGCAGCGATGCAGTGAAGGGCAGCAATGAGGTGAAGGGCAGCGATGAGGTGAAGGGCAGCGATGAAGTGAAGGGCAGCGATGCAGTGAAGGGCAGCAATGAGGTGAAGGGCAGCGATGAGGTGAAGGGCAGCGATGAAGTGAAGGGTAGCGATGAGGTGAAGGGCAGCAATGAGGTGAAGGAAAGCGATGAGATGAAGGTGAACCACCCTCATCAGGCAGCACCCAGAGCAGCCAATCACAAATCATCAATAACTGATCTGACTACAGTAAAATGTCTGCTGTGGGCGACTCCAATCATTGAACTCATCTGATCATAGAATGATATTCTCTTAGCCTTGGAAGAATACATTGTGTCATGCCGTGATGTGATCTCCTCTCCAGGGTTGTAGAGAAGACATTTTGGGAAGAGTGTAAGACCATGAAGAGATACGAGAGTCCGAACATTCTGCAGGTTTATGGCATCTGTATTGATAATACCAGTGAGTAGAAAACAAAGACTTGTAAATCTTGTGCTGATAAGATATTCACCCGAATTTTATTAAATTCAGACATTCGAGTGCATCCGAATTTCCAAATTCAAAAAAGTCCGAATGTTCGTCTAACGAGAATTCAGATCAGTCCGAATTTCCTTCAAAAGGAGAATAAATCGAACATGTGACTGTTCTCTGTCCAGATTTTTTTTATGGTTGTTGGGAGTTGCATTACAGGCATTGTCATGTGACTTCCTGTTGTGGATCGTTCCCGAAACGAAATTTCTGATGGATCTGAAATCCGAATTAAGAACTGAATCGAATATTGGATCCAAAATTGGAAAAGCTAAAGAAATAAAAATCCAAATCGATCTGAAATAAAAAATGTTGTGGGATTACATGTCTAGAAAAAAAAATGGCCTTTGTGTATCATTAAAAAAGAGATAATTGCTCCAGCAGAACACTCTGTGAGATACACACAGGTGATACATCAGTAAAGAAAAAGCTATCGAGACACATCTCCTGTCCTGTTCATCTCATAGTCTTCACTTCATCTCTTTTTCAGGCTGAGACTCTCTGTAGCCCTCTGCCCTGGTCCCCTGTCTATGTTCTCCTCTCTGTAGCCCTCTGTCCTGGTGCCCCGTCTATGTTCTCCTCTCTGTAGTCCTCTGTCCTGGTCCCCCGTCTATGTTCTCCTCTCTGTAGCCCTCTCTCCTGGTCCCCTGTCTATGTTCTCCTCTCTGTAGCCCTCTGTCCTGGTCCCCCGTCTATGTTCTCCTCTCTGTAGTCCTCTGTCCTTGTCCCCCGTCTATGTTCTCCTCTCTGTAGCCCTCTGTCCTGGTCCCCCGTCTATGTTCTCCTCTCTGTAGCCCTCTGTCCTGGTCCCCTGTCTATGTTCTCCTCTCTGTAGCCCTCTGTCCTGGTCCCCCGTCTATGTTCTCCTCTCTGTAGTCCTCTGTCCTGGTCCCCCTTCTATGTTCTCCTCTCTGTAGCCCTCTGTCCTGCTCCCCTGTCTATGTTCTCCTCTCTGTAGCCCTCTGTCCTGCTCCCCCGTCTATGTTCTCCTCTCTGTAGTCCTCTGTCCTGGTCCCCCTTCTATGTTCTCCTCTCTGTAGCCCTCTGTCCTGCTCCCCTGTCTATGTTCTCCTCTCTGTAGCCCTCTTTCCTGCTCCCCCGTCTATGTTCTCCTCTCTGTAGCCCTCTGTCCTGCTCCCCTGTCTATGTTCTCCTCTCTGTAGCCCTCTGTCCTGCTCCCCTGTCTATGTTCTCCACTCTGTAGCCCTCTGTCCTGGTCTTCTTTCTCTCTTTCCATCCTCATCCTCTCACCTCCGCTCTGCACCCCTCTGTCCTGGTCTTCTTTCTCTGTTCTCATCCTGTTTCCTCCACTCTGCAGCGCCTTTGTCTGGCCACCTGTTTTTGCTCCCATACCTTGTCCTCTCTTCTCCTCTTGGGAGCTCACTGTCCTGTTCATCTTTTCTCATCCTCTCTCCTCCTCTGCTCTAGGCGCAGGACCGCGCTACTCTCTGGTGACGGAGTATTGTGAGAAAGGGATGTTACGTGATGTGCTGAAAGCAGAAAAGAACCTGGCAATGGAGCAGAAACTCATGATGGCCCTTGATGCCGCCAGAGCTCTGTACAGGTGCGTCCTTTTTGCTTATCGTTCTGATTCTGCAGTCTATTGATACTATTCACCGTTGGCTGAACTTGCCGGAGCAATGTCCTTCTTCAGCCCTGCTCACCAATTTGCTCTGCATTTCCAGCATACACCGTAAAGAGATGAAGGTCATTTATCACTCAGAGAGTAAAACTCCTCACACGTCAGAGAAGAAAACCATTCTCCATGGGAGTCTGAGCAGCCGCAAGTATCTGGTGACCGGCTACAGCCTGAAGGTACCCCGGCCCTCCCTCTGTGAGCTTCTTTATGAGCTTCCCTATGAACTTCTCTATGTTGTGGAATTCAGCCATAACCACTTGTTTTATGGGGTATATCAGAAATATAAAAAGACATCCACGCACTGATGATGTTTGCTCAAATGTTGAACGTTTTCCCGGCGCAAACCATCTCCCTTGTTACTGTACATTATAAGTATATATATATATATTGTGGGGGTATAGCTCAAATGGGGATCACATTCCTGGGGGAAAAAAAGGTAGTCCAGACAGCAAAGTCCTTTTTTTTATCTGACTAGCAGTCAGTTTTTATTAAAAAGGTTGCAATAAAACAAAATAAAACAGAAAATAAATCCTTGCCACCCAGGCTCTGACTAAACAGGCCGGTTTTCCTCTCTACCAGGGGGTGGAGCTTCTCTCAGCCACCTCACAAAACAAAAGGACTTTCAGCAACCTTCTACTCACAAACATCCAACTTCTCTCTTTCTCTCTCTCTCTCTCTCTCTCTCCACACTGTTGT
>NW_017308631.1:91591-95030 GCF_000935625.1 Nanorana parkeri | reverse complement strand
TCCCCTGTCTATGTTCTCCTCTCTGTAGCCCTCTGTCCTGGTCCCCCGTCTATGTTCTCCTCTCTGTAGTCCTCTGTCCTGGTCCCCCTTCTATGTTCTCCTCTCTGTAGCCCTCTGTCCTGCTCCCCTGTCTATGTTCTCCTCTCTGTAGCCCTCTGTCCTGCTCCCCCGTCTATGTTCTCCTCTCTGTAGTCCTCTGTCCTGGTCCCCCTTCTATGTTCTCCTCTCTGTAGCCCTCTGTCCTGCTCCCCTGTCTATGTTCTCCTCTCTGTAGCCCTCTTTCCTGCTCCCCCGTCTATGTTCTCCTCTCTGTAGCCCTCTGTCCTGCTCCCCCGTCTATGTTCTCCTCTCTGTAGCCCTCTGTCCTGCTCCCCTGTCTATGTTCTCCTCTCTGTAGCCCTCTGTCCTGCTCCCCTGTCTATGTTCTCCACTCTGTAGCCCTCTGTCCTGGTCTTCTTTCTCTCTTTCCATCCTCATCCTCTCACCTCCGCTCTGCACCCCTCTGTCCTGGTCTTCTTTCTCTGTTCTCATCCTGTTTCCTCCACTCTGCAGCGCCTTTGTCTGGCCACCTGTTTTTGCTCCCATACCTTGTCCTCTCTTCTCCTCTTGGGAGCTCACTGTCCTGTTCATCTTTTCTCATCCTCTCTCCTCCTCTGCTCTAGGCGCAGGACCGCGCTACTCTCTGGTGACGGAGTATTGTGAGAAAGGGATGTTACGTGATGTGCTGAAAGCAGAAAAGAACCTGGCAATGGAGCAGAAACTCATGATGGCCCTTGATGCCGCCAGAGCTCTGTACAGGTGCGTCCTTTTTGCTTATCGTTCTGATTCTGCAGTCTATTGATACTATTCACCGTTGGCTGAACTTGCCGGAGCAATGTCCTTCTTCAGCCCTGCTCACCAATTTGCTCTGCATTTCCAGCATACACCGTAAAGAGATGAAGGTCATTTATCACTCAGAGAGTAAAACTCCTCACACGTCAGAGAAGAAAACCATTCTCCATGGGAGTCTGAGCAGCCGCAAGTATCTGGTGACCGGCTACAGCCTGAAGGTACCCCGGCCCTCCCTCTGTGAGCTTCTTTATGAGCTTCCCTATGAACTTCTCTATGTTGTGGAATTCAGCCATAACCACTTGTTTTATGGGGTATATCAGAAATATAAAAAGACATCCACGCACTGATGATGTTTGCTCAAATGTTGAACGTTTTCCCGGCGCAAACCATCTCCCTTGTTACTGTACATTATAAGTATATATATATATATTGTGGGGGTATAGCTCAAATGGGGATCACATTCCTGGGGGAAAAAAAGGTAGTCCAGACAGCAAAGTCCTTTTTTTTATCTGACTAGCAGTCAGTTTTTATTAAAAAGGTTGCAATAAAACAAAATAAAACAGAAAATAAATCCTTGCCACCCAGGCTCTGACTAAACAGGCCGGTTTTCCTCTCTACCAGGGGGTGGAGCTTCTAGCCAGGAAATGTCACGGAACACCTGAATCCAATGATTTGGAGGGGAGGGGCCCAATACTTTTGGGAATATAGTGTACAAGAAAACAGTTTCAGGCGTCCATGCCCTTCCTCAACTTCAAGGTCTTCAAATGAACTCAACATTGAATTTTAGGAAAGGCGCCATCGCCCAAAATGGTGTTCTTGTAGGTTCCTCTGTGCTGCTTCTTGGAATACTCATCGTCTGCATTGCAATGGAGTGCAGTCACTATACTAGAGGCAGAGTGTATGCTGCTCGTGGAGTGCACCCGACTGATGAACTAGGCGTCATCCTCACTGGTGTATATATATATATATGATTATACTGATTATTTATGGTGGCGTCTGCCCGTCTGTTATGGCTCTTCATAACTTGCCCCCCATCATGTGCTCCTCCTGCAGTTGTCAGGGTTTGAGTTCTCGAAGACGGAGAGTTCCATGAGGCGCAACCCAAACAAGAAACCGGAGAAGGAGTTGGAGTTGGCGTACTGCGCTCCGGAGACGCTGAACAACGCCGTCTATGATGAGCACAGCGAGGTCTTCAGGTTGGTGCCGGATGGAAATGTTCTGGGTCCAAGGGTGACCACATTGAGGTTTTATTTGTCACCTCCAGTCACCAACTAGGCAGCAAATATTGGTGGAAACAATGAAATCTGCGACTGATCTGTTGATTCTTGGTATGTATATGAAGAGCTTTACAGAACAACTCCAAGTTCATAAAACCCGACGGAACTTTCAGTTTAAATCATCTAAATATATTTCAAGTGCATGAAGACGAGAGGTGTGCAAAAGCCTCGGTAGAGAAACCCGTCCCGTGCCTGGCATGCTGCAGAGAGGGCCCCTCGCTCTCTGTGGGGAAGCAGTGGTCTCTCTGCAGAGATCAGACACACCCTCTGCTTCCCCCATCCAACCACAATGAAAGTTTTAGCTGGATCGATCATTTAATTAAAATAAATGCAACAATGTCTAGTATGTTACATGGAAGGAAGCTATAGGAGGAAGTCTCCTTAAAACATCGCTTTCTCTTTTGCTCATTGGAGGACACGGCTCTGGTTTGGACCATGGCCCACTGGGATTTTGTTTCTTCTTTTACACTGGTAAATGGTAACAATGGATGCTAGCTGGCACGGCTGGGGAGGAGTCCTGGGGCTCTAGTCCTCTCAGGGTTCTTCCCATTATTGTGGCAGAACTCTGAGCAGTCAGATGAACTTTTCTTTACTGGATGCATCTCCGGGAGGGACACCCTGTACGACATGGTATATAAACCAATGGTGGGGAACAAGAGAGTGGCATCAGCACTGGAGGTGTCTCACATGCCCAAACCCCGCCACTATCTGCAGGACACATATCAGGGGTAGGAAAGAGGCAAGCGGACTATATCAGGTCTGGGTCATGGGGGGTGATTTACTAACCTAAACACACGCACGCACTAGGTGCGTGTGATTTTTACACAGCAAAACGTATTTATCAACCAAAAAGTCTCTAAAAGCATGTTTCCACTAATGCCATATATGGAAAAATCATGCACATGATGCATATATAATGCTGCTTCACAGTTTAGAGAAAAATGGTTAGCTCATGCATTTACATTCCTGCATTCATCAACGCAAGCAACACAACATAGAGCTAATTTACACAACATCACCTTGCAATTCAGGGCAGGGCTTTGCACAACTCACCTGCTGGGTGTGTACACACTACAAAGGTGTTTAGATTCCACCCATAGATCATGCTGGGAGGGAACACACTACAGAGGTGTTATACATGTTCGTGGTGTGTTTATAATTTAGTAAATCAACCCCATGGACTCTTAACCCAGAATTCTTCCAACAATGCTGCCATGGATGAGGAGCACCAGATTTCAATCTTTTAGTGTTCCCTGGATCAGGAGGTGAGACACTTGCGCCACTGTAGCCACGCTCTGGCTGCCCCCCCCCCCCCTTTGTTTACATTTTCC
>NW_017308631.1:89947-91361 GCF_000935625.1 Nanorana parkeri | reverse complement strand
TGGTCGCCCCCCCCCCCCCATTGGTTAATATATGCCTCCGCCTCCTTGTCTGACCGCACCCACACAGGGTGTCCCTGCAGGAGATGCATCCAATGTAGCAGAGTCCATCCGACTGAAGTTCCAGCACATTGACAGGAAGCAGGGATGCTCCCGGGGCTCCAAAGAACCTGAGTAGACCAGAACCTCAGTACTCCTCCCCGGCCGTGTCCATCATTATTTTCCAGCACAGAGGGAAAAGCGACACTCCGGTAGGTGATGGTGTTCTGAAGCAGAGCAGTGTCCTCCAATGAACGCAGAGAAAAAGATTTGAAGGTAAGTAAAATAAAATGCAGTTTTTTTCAGATTTTGCCCAATTTTGCTAATTCTGTGCTGATTTGTCCACTGAAACTGAACTTTTATGACACAGAGAGGATCGTGAACTGATTGTTTGGATGATCTGTATATAAAGGCACCTTCAGAACCCGTATTAATGCACCTGCACCTCTTTCAGTCTCGGCATGGTGATATACGAGATCGTTACCGGCTCTCTCCCTCTCCAAGGTATGTCCAGTGCTGTGCGGCATGGCGAACAACTTCATGCCTTCTATTTTATGATAATAGGGGTGTACTTACTTTTGTTGCCAGCAGTTTAGACATTAATGGCTGTGTGTTGAGTTATTTGGAGGGGACATCATATATACACTGATATACAAGCTGCACACTCACTTATCCTTCTCCATTTCTGACTTCCCTAGCGGCACCCCCATAATTTTATAACCCATTTGTTTATTTTTATGTCCAAAGTGCATTACTTTGCATTTATGGACATTAAACCTCATCTGCCATAGTGTTGCCCACTCCCCTTTACATTGTAGCAAAGTGTAATTTCTTCTGTCTCATCACATGACATGATTTCATCCAATGAGAGGAGTGGACTAACTTCTGGGAGATGCTGTATATATACTGAGAGGAAAAGTCTAAAAAAGAAAAGGACAATAAAAAAGTGGGCGGGCCGGATGGACCATTTGGTGATGTCTGCCGTCACACTTCTATTTTTCCATCATATTTTTGGGGCTGTTTTCGGCCTTTTCCAGTCTCCGCTCTAATGAAATCCATCTCCTGTCTCAGGTCTCTCTCTGCGTGATGGCTCTGTGGGTTCCATACACCAGAAGCTGTGTACAGAGGTCAGGGAAAACCTCCCGGCGTCCTGCCCGCCTGTTCTAAGTGGCATCATCTGGGACTGTCTGGAGAGCGACCCGCAGAGTCGCCCGACTGCCGGAGGTCAGTATCACCCTACAAAGTCCACCAGGGCCCCAAAAAAGGGGAACATTTTAATGGACATGTAACCAAACCTTAGCAATGAGTCGCCCAAACGTGATATTTTACCTGGACCAATCAGTAACTACTACAAGTCTGTGTGAATAAATCCCCCCCC
>NW_017308631.1:87289-89433 GCF_000935625.1 Nanorana parkeri | reverse complement strand
GTGTTTCCAGATATTGCCGATCGGCTGGTTGCTGAGCTGCAGCGACCTCCCCTGTGATGGAGACGATGGTGTAGACCATCGCCACTCCCACCTCGCTATGGGATGGACAGTGGCGATCCAGCAAGGACAGTGAATGTCCCTCTTCGGGGGTCTGATTCGTGAAGCTTGCAATCGATACTTTGTTCAATCAGCCGGGAGATTCTGCTGCTCATTTCCACCGACAGAATAATCCGGTGAGGTCGCTGGTGTACACACCGGTGGTATATAAAGATTTCCAGGACTTCTCGGTGGGGGGATGCTCCAGGAGGGACTTTCATGGTGCTCGTCTTTCTTTTCATTGTATTTACCAATTGTTCTGGCTGCTGATGTTTCTTTTACACTTTTCTATAAAATATTCAACTCCAAATGTATCCGCATTCCACCGTCCCCGCCGGCCTCGTCCCCGCCACTACGATGGCCTCCGGTTCTCTTCCCTTGATAAATAAAATTTATCAAGGGGAGAGAACCACAGCAATTGCCGCTCTCAGGGAATCTGCCGCTCCAGGCAAACGCCTTGTTTGCCTCGCGGCAGATACGCCCCTGGGTGCAACACCGGATCTCATCGTTTGTTCACACTGAGGGGCTCATTCACAAAGCTGCCGAAGGATTAGCCGCCGAAAGCTTGCTTCGGATGCGGAAACCCTTCAATTCGCCTAATCCGATTGGCTGCTCTACACGCTACTCTCAAACACACGTACAGCAGCCGAAGGCAAGGGAAGGAACGACCGAATCTAGGCGAGCGGAATGAACAGCCGGAGGGAGGAGATTGGTTCGCCAACCTGATCCGATCCAAAAACCGAAGCAGCGTGAAGTCCCCTTCCCAAATCATACTAGACCCTTTAGGGCTGGTAGGAATTTTAGGGGGACCCCAACGCCAAAACAACAAAAAGCATGGGGTCCCCCTTAAAATTCTTACTAGACCCTTGATCCGATCCAGGGGCGTCCCGAGGCAGAGTGTCACCGGAGCGGGTGACGTCATTGCGCATGTGCGTGACATCATCGCACACACGCGTGACGATGTCAGAAGCTGTTTGCTGCTGGCGACCATCTTGGTGATGGACGCCGGCAGAGAGAGAGGAGGGGGACGTTCACCCGGCGGGGTAAGGTATGCCGCAGAGTCCGCTCCTCTTTCCTGCAACTGTCAGGTTCTCGGTTCATGACCGAGTGCCTGACCTTTCGGGGGGTGGGGGGGTGTCACCCAGGTGCGGGCCGCAACCCCCTAGTGATGGCACTGCCGAACAGCAGCCTGGCAGAGAAGGAAAGGGGGGACGAGTATGTAGCCCCCCCTCCCTGCACCATAGCAGGCCACGTGCCCTCGACATGGGGAGGGTGCTTTTCTAGGGGGGAAAAGCACCTTGTCCCCATGTTAATGAGTACAGGGGCCTTTTCCCCACAACCCTGGCCTGGTGGTTGTGGGGGGCTGCAGGCAACCAGATGCCACCCCTCCCCCTCATGATAGGGGTAGTTTTTACCTCTACTCATTCACCAAATAGTAAGTAAACACACAACACCGCGTATACAAAGCCCCTAATTTGAACATAAAACACAAGACAGTCTTTGACAATTCCTTTATTTAAAAAAAAACAAAAAACGAGTGTCCACCAATGTAGTCGAACGTCAATCACGTCGTCCAGCAATGTAGATCCATGTCAATCACGATGGATGGCGGCCGCCGACTTGCCAAAATAAAAAATTCCAGCCGCCCTCCGCCACGTCCGATCCCAATAAACACATGCCGCAAAATGACAGATCTGAGCCGAATGTAAACAAAGGGGCGGAGTGAGACGTGACATCATGTCACTTGTTGCACCCCTTTGTTTACATTCCGTGTCAGCTCTCTGTCCCCTAATGGAATGTAAAGGGGTCACTCAGATGCAGATGAGCCCCCCCTGCCTGCAGACTCCTACAACCACCAGGCCAGAGTTGTGGGGAAGAGTCCCTTGTCCTCATTGACATGTGCTTTTCCAGGGGGTCCCTGGTATGGTGGAAGGAGGGGGGGGGGCGCTCGCTCCCCCCCACCCCTTTCGTGCTCTGCCAGGCTGCCGCTTGGATCAAAGGTCTGGTAGTAATTTTAGGAGAAGCACAGAGACCCAGCGGCAACCTCT
>NW_017308631.1:86111-87232 GCF_000935625.1 Nanorana parkeri | reverse complement strand
CCGAGTTCCATTTACAGCTCTTCGCGCTCTTGCTGAGACATTCGCAGTTTTTGGGGGAGGATCTCCGTCCAGAACTGGAGACGTTTCCCCTTCAGCCTCACAGACGCTTTCTGCTTCGTGCCGAGCTCCAGGTAACCTTCGTCCTCCTCGTACCGCGGCCATCGCTCCAGCCCTGGCCCGTTCGGGTCCCTGTATGGGAGAATGTGTAGATATACAAAGAACAATAAAGTTCTGACTTTAGGACGGGATCCGGTCTGCAACAATGTTATTATCTTATTTCAGGTCTCTCAGACAGGGTCTGTCTAACTGAAGGTCTGCAGTCTGTAATGACATGAAACACCCACAGTGCTTCTGATAGCCAGAGACCATGTGATCTAGGCTGCCTAGGATTTAGGTCACATGACCAGTTTTCTATAGCAAGCCAGACAAACTTTTTTATTCTGTAGCTTTTGACTGGCGACTTCTGCGCGCCGCGAGCTTCAGCATGCGCTGACCCCGCTCTGTCATGTGACGTGGCCAACCACTTCCTGGCTGAGTTGCTTCCACGGTCGCTTCCACTTTGTTATAATCCCAGTAACAGGTGACCGCGGCGGAATATTTTGTAGCCGGGAAATGTCACGGACGGACTTATTGCGCAGGTGACAACCAGGGGCGTAACTAGAAATCACAGGGCCCCATAGTGAAATTTTGTATGGGGCCCTGTGATTTCTAGTTACGCCCACCTGATAACCCAAACAGCCCACCTAAGGGTGACCCTGCAGAGCCCACCATAGACTCTCTATGGTAGGCTCTGCAGGGTCTCAGGCGGGCGGTCAAGCCCTCTTACCTGTCAGCCCTGATCCTCTGTCCGCCTCCTTCTCCTCCGCGATCGACTCCTCCGTCACTGGGCCCCGCCTCCTCGATCGCCGGGTCCCACCCCCTCAGTCGCTGGGCCCCACCCCTCGATCGCCGGGCCCCGCCTCCTCGATCACTGCCGATGACGGGCCCAGCCACCTCCTGCGAAGCTGCTGGTTGTCACCAACTCAGCAGCGGCTGTGAGAAGGAACGGAGCGTTCCTCCTTACAGCCGCCAGTGACAGCCAGCAGCCTGGCTGTCCGAGCAAGATGCCATAGCGACCCAGG
>NW_017308631.1:83063-85605 GCF_000935625.1 Nanorana parkeri | reverse complement strand
ATGGTGGGCTCTGCAGGGTCTCAGACGGGCGGTCAAGCCCTCTTACCTGTTAGCCCTGCCCCTCTGTCCGCCTCCTTCTCCTCCATGATCGACTCCTCTGTAACTGGGCCCCGCCTCCTCGATCGCCGGGCCCCGCCTCCTCCATCATCGGGCCCCGCCTCCTCCATCGCCGGGTTCCTAGACACCGGGGGCCACGGAGGGGATTGGAACACCTGAATCACATGATGGGGAGGGGGAGGGGCCAATACTTTTGGTAATATAGTGTATGTTCAGGGTCACGGCGGCGGGCATGTGTTTGTGCTAGGAGCATGCTCAATTGCACGCCTCCAGCATGGAGACCTGACTGTCACTGACCGCTCCTTGTCTCGGACTAATGATGGGGAGCCGGGGACAGCAAATCGTGATCATGTGATCACTGTGAATCGATGAAGGTGGGTGAATGAGGAGTAGGGGGTGAATGATGAGTAGGGGGATGGTAGCAGGGTTCACCTTTCCCTCTCTGTCAGTGTATTACTTTGTCACAATATGAAACAATCTTCGCACAGACGATGAGATACAATCGTATGGCGTGCCGTCCTCACCCGTCGCGGGCAAAGTTGGCCCAATATTTCATCACGACTTTGCTCAGAATCTTCTCTTCTTCGGTGAAGTTACCTGAAGAGTAAAAGACAGAAAATGGATGATAGAAGTCCCTGGTGGCCAACCTGCGGCCCGAGGGGGCCACGTTCAGCCCCTTTGGGGTCTGCAGTGTGGCCCTCGGACTCCGTCGGTCATTAGTGGGTCTGTAAGGGCCGTCACCTCTAGCAGTCTCTCGTCTAGAACATTCTCTGATCGTTTAGTAAGTCTCTAGTCTACGACGGTCCTCTGCAGCATTAGGTACAATGAATATTATATGTGGCCCTTCAGTGACATCAAGGGGCCACGTCTGAAGCCCCTTATACCTTGCATGCTGACAACCACGGATATAAAACCCCCTCCCAGATCAGCATTCTGACCTCTGACAAAATGAGTGCTGAGTGGGCGGTGCCATGTGTGACCATGTGATCCTTTCTAATGTAATAAAGAGAGATCTGGATCGGGGATAGCCAAGCCTCAGCACTCCAGCTGTGGTGGACACTACCAATCCCATCATCCCTCTGCCTCTGGGAGTCATGCCTGTGGCTCTCAGAGCCCTGCAATGCCTCCTGGGACTTGTAGTTCCACAACAGCTGGAGTGCCGGAGTCTGGATACCTCTGGTTCAGACTGGCAGCATCCAATGACACACCTTACCACCATGACCGGATATACGGTGCTGGCCCTTTAAGAGCCCGGGGAAGACAATATGAATACAGAAGAACTTCACCAGGAAATGGATTTACATTGTAACTTACTGCTGAATATTTGTCCGTCAGTTAGAAACGGTCCCCCGAACACATAGAGGAGCTCGTCGCCGTGGTCCGCCCTGACGAAAGCCGGCTTGGTGTCACGGAATAAGGAAGGACGATGCTGAAACTCGTAGAAGAAGACAGGAAGTCCGGAGTCTGAGACACAACGCAACAATCAGTGAGAGAAAATACCGGAACAAAACGCAGCCAAAATGCGATTCCGAGACAACAAACTAACCATTGCACATGATGCCAGACCAGGCAGCGGCGGCTAATACCCCCCCCCCTCCCCCCCCGGACTCCGCCTTCTACTTCACCCACCTCTGTAATGCCGAGCAAACTTCAGGGCTGGGATAACAAAAACCAAATCACCGCACATGTCCAGGAAGCGGTCCCGGATCTGGAGGGGGTCGGTCACATCCTCAAAATACTCCTCCATTACCAGAGGAAGAACATCGGACCCCAAACTCTGCAACGAGACGGAGAGGAGGGGAGGAGGAGAGAGGAAGAGGAGGAAGGAGGAGGAAGAGAGGAAGAGGAGAGGAAGAGGAGGGGAGGAGGAGAGGAAGAGGAGGGGAGGAGGAGAGGAAGAGGTGGGGAGGAGGAGAGGAAGAGGAGGAGGAGGAGAGGAAGAGGAGGGGAGGAGAAGAGGAAGAGGAGGGGAGGAGAAGAGGAAGAGGAGAGGAAGAGAGAAAAGGAGAGAGAAGAGGAGTAAGGAGGAGGAGAAGAAGAAGAGGAGAGGAAGAGGAGAGGAGGAAGAGGAGAGGAAGAGGAGAGGAAGGAGGAGAGAGGAAGGAGGAGAGAGGAGAGAGGAGAAGAAGAAGAGAGGAGGAGAGAGGAGAGAGGAAGGAGGAGAGAGGAAGAGGAGGGGAGGAGGAGAGAGGAGAGGAAGAGAGAGAAAAGGATGAAGGAGGAGGATAATAAGAAGTGGAGAGGAAGAGGAGAGGAGGAAGAGGAGAGGAAGAGGAGAGGAAGGAGGAGAGAGGAAGGAGGAGAGAGGAGAGAGGAGAAGAAGAAGAGAGGAGGAGAGAGGAGAGAGGATGGGAGGAAAGAAGAGGAAGAGAGGAAGGGGGGGGATGAGAGTGTAAGCTCCTCTGTACAGAGACTGATGTGACTGTGGGGGAGGGGACATTAGAGTGTAAGCTCCTCTGTACAGAGACTGATGTGACTGTGGGGG
>NW_017308631.1:80096-82019 GCF_000935625.1 Nanorana parkeri | reverse complement strand
AGAGAGAGAATGAAGAAGAGAGAGTAGAGAGAGAATGAAGAAGAGAGAAGAGAGAGATACAGAGGGAGAGAGGAAGAGAGAGATACAGAGGGAGAGAGGAAGAGAGAGGGAGAGAGAGGATGAAGAAGAGAGAGGATAGAGAGATGCAGAGAGAGAGGAGAGATAGAGGGAGGGGAGAGACTGAAGGAAAGAGAGAGAGAGAATGAAGGAGAGAGGAGAGAGATAAGAGAGAATGAAGAAGAGAGATCGAGAGAGAGAGAGAATAAGGAGAGAGGGGAGAGAGAGATAAAATAAGGAGAGAGAGGAGAGAATGAAGAGGAGAGAGAGAGAGAGAAAATAAGTAGAGAGAGGAGATAATGAAGAAGAGAGGAGAGAGATAGAGAGAGAATGAAGAAGAGAGAGATACGGAGGGAGAGAGGAAGGGGGAGGGAGGAGGGGGGAGGAGAGGAAGAGGAGAGGAAGAGGAGGAGAGGAAGAGGAGGAGAGGAAGAGGAGGAGAGGAAGAGGGGAGGAGGAGGAGGAGGAAAGAAGAGGAAGAGGAGAGGAGGAGAGGAAGAAGAGAGGAAGAGAAGAGGAAGAAGAAGAAGAGAGGAAGAGGAGAGGAGGAGGAAAGAAGAGGAAGAGAGGAAGGGGGGACATTAGAGTGTAAGCTCCTCTGTACAGAGACTGATGTGACTGTGGGGGGGGGGAGGGGACATTAGAGTGTAAGCTCCTCTGTACAGAGACTGATGGTAATAATCCCGGGCTGTCATCTCCTGCTGGCAGTTCCCTTTACAGGAAAGACCAATCAGGGACAGTTATCTGAAGGCCGGCACCATCTCTATATTGGTTTTACGTCATGTGATACGATCAGATTCCTGACAATGACAGAATAATAAAACGTTGTTCGCGTTACCAGTTGCGGGAAGCTGCGCAAGTTGCGTTCTGCCGTTTCTCTGTCCATTCCATCAGCCAATCCCGTCACATTCACAGACTGGTCAGCAGACCAAAAAAATTAAAAGAAAAGATGCCGATTATTGAAAACTTCCCATCATTATGTCCCTGTCCCTGGCCCCGCCTCCTTCACTGATTGGGTTTCAGCTCTTTCAATCATGGAGGCTCAACATCACATGTGGGCGGTCTGTATGCAAATGCAGCCTGCCTAGAAACGCCCACTCCTCCAGACTAACACCCACCAAGACATTTTAATATTTGCATAACTCCTCCCAAGAGCCGGCCCCTTCCTGCTCGCATCAGGGCTGAGGACTCTTGAAAGCATTACTGAGGCAGGGCACTGTGATGTTTTCAGGAAGCTATGTACAGCCCCTCCCACCAGCTGTGATCTGCCTGCATTGCATAGAGAGACACAGAGACCCAGTGATGACATCAGGAGATATTTGGGGGTCAGACTTGGCTTTTTGCTTTTATTTGATTTTAAAGGATCCAAAGCAAGAGAAGGGGATACGACTCTCGGGGCTCAAAATGTGTCCGACCAATTCTACCCAATGACAGGTCCTCTTTAACACCGGGAATACAGAGGTGTCCACGTGTGATTCATATCTTCCTTCTCGGGATTTTTGGGGGTCCCTTCCATGGACTTTGCTCACCTGCGGGATCATCCACCCAAATTCCTGCTCGCTGATCCCCATCATGAAGGGAACGGCGTTCATCTCCCCGGCGACCAGTATGTCCTCCACCGGACGCGGCAACAATTGGCCGTCCACGAAGAGAGGCAACGATATCAGCGGCTGCGGGGGAACAAACGGCGGATGATGTCTGTGATAACATGAGAACCTCCATCGTGTGCTGCTCCCGGGGGTGTCAGTGTGTGACATTGAGGCGGAGGGACCCCAGATATCACCGCATGGCTGCACAATACATTCAGAGGGAGGGGCTGGGGGGGGGACCCCAAATATCACCGCATGGCTGCACAATACATTCAGA
>NW_017308631.1:69868-74629 GCF_000935625.1 Nanorana parkeri | reverse complement strand
AGCTTCCGCAGGTGAATGTAAGCAACCGGGAGCAATAGCCAGACTGCTATTGGCTATTTTAATTTGAAAAAGCCAATAGCAGACTGGCTATTGAAACCCCGCCCACTGAACCGATGAGCGGACCTGAGAGAGAAAGCTGTCTCTCAGTTCTACTCCTCTACTCAGTGGGTGGGTATTGGCTTTTTCAATTTGAAAGAGACAGGGGGGGGGCACCCCGGGGGGGGGGGAGGAAAGGGGGGTTGGGGGGAGGTTTTTTTGGAACACTCACATTGTTATAAAAAAGGAGATCTTCCGGCGTGTTGGCGGCAAATCCCGGCAGAGTCGGCACTCCGCTCTCAGCGATGGCTCTGTGGAAGAGACCCTCAGACATGGGGGACAGAACCTGCCAACACAAGCACAACAGGAGGGATTAATGTATGCCGCTCAGTGCCATCGCCATACCGCACCATGGGGAGTAATGCCGCTCAGTGCCATCACCACAACGCACAATGAGGAGTGATGCCGCTCAGTGCCATCACCACACCGCACAATGAGGAGTGATGCCGCTCAGTGCCATCACCATACCGCACCATGAGGAGTGATGCCGCTCAGTGTCATCACCACACCGCACAATGAGGAGTGATGCCGCTCAGTGTCATCGCCATACCGCACCATGGGGAGTGATGCCGCTCAGTGCCATCACCGTACCGCACCATGAGGAGTGATGCCGCTCAGTGCCATCACCATACCGCACCATGGGGAGTGATGCCGCTCAGTGTCATCGCCACACCGCACAATGAGGAGTGATGCCGCTCAGTGCCATCGCCATACCGCACCATGAGGAGTGATGCCAATCACACACAGGCTCCCATTATAAGGAGTACAGGAAGTGTGTTATTTTTGGGTGGAAGGACTGGACCCTCTTGTCAGGTGTCTTCTGCTGTTTTAGTCCCCTCTCTGTCCTGGTGTCACCAAAACTGACAGTAATGGGGAAATCCAAAATGTTACAGTTGTCACCAGAACAGGAAGAAAGGGAATTCTTCCAATGGGGACACCTGTAAGCTGGTTGTGTCACTTCCATGGAGCGTCCACCAGGGGGTGCAGGACACAGAAACACTCGGTTATAGACGTTCTATTATTGGATGCTTTCCGGGACTATATGAGGACTTCCGCTGGTTGGTGACACCCAAATCCTGGCAAAAGAGGGTTCTGCCTGCTGGAGTCACCCCACTGAATGCAGAGCGATCCATTTTGAGTGGAATTTCTCTGTAAAGACCAAAACTGCCCCCCCTCCCCAGTCATGTGACTTACCAAAGTGGAAACGGTGAGAGCGCCAGCTGACTGGCCAATTATGATGACTGACTCGGGGTCACCGCCAAAACCCCGGATGTTTTCCTGAACCCACCGCAGAGCGGCCACCTGATCCAGCACCCCGAAGTTCCCCGGAACCTTCTCATCTCCGGTGCTGAAACCCAAATTAAGAAGTAAAGGAAAGGATGATTGTTAGTTCCGCCATACTGTCCCTGGCCCCGCCCCTTTCACTCATTGGGGTTCAGTTCTGTCAATCATGGAGGCTCAGCATCACATGTGGGCGTTACCTGGGGTGGTCTGCATGCAAATAAAGTGTGCCTGGGAACGCCCCCCTCCTCCAGACTGACACCCGTCCATCAAGTCATTGTGTTATTTGCATAACTCCTCCCAAGAGCCGGCCCACTGCTTGCATCAGGGCTGAAGGCTCTAGAGAGGAGTACTGAGGCAGGGTTCTGTGATGTATTCTGGAAGCTATGTACAGCCCCTCCCACCGGCCATGATCTGCCTGCAGTGCATAGAGGAGTACAGAGACGGCGAGACAGACCAGGACCACAGACACCCCCCCCTCCCCCCGTACCTGAAGAATCCCAGTACTCCCAGTCTGTACTGGACGGTCACAACCACCACGTTCTCATAGACGCTTAGAGCGGATCCTTCAAACAGACTCGCCCCTCCGATCACGAGTCCGCCGCCGTGTATGAAGACCATCACCTGGAAGTCACAGATACCATGAATACAATCCCTCCCCATACAATCCCTCCCTATGCAATCCCTCCCCATACAATCCCTCCCCATGCAATCCCTCCACATACCATCCATCCCTATACACACATCCCCATACTATCCATCCCTATACAATCCCTCCCCATGCAATCCCTCCCTATACAATCCCTCCCCATGCAATCCTTCCCTATGCAATGCCTCCTTCAGGCGGTTCCGGATTGGCAAATCTCAACGGGCCAACTGGAGGCTTCGCAAAGGGAACTCCGAAGAATGCGTCAACGGTCCCGGGGGTGTCCCTCACCGCCACCGTGACCCCCCGTAGATCCCCGTACCGCGTGCCCAGCGTGGGTCCTCCATGGCCGGATCCTTAGAGGAAACATGACATGTCACATGTACGGGAACACCAAAAGGGGATCAGGAGCTGAAGGGAAGCCGGAGGACAAGCCGGAGATAAGGCAGCTGCCCTTTGTTTTCGAGGGGGCATGGGCCGGGTGTCATCCTCATCCTCACTTCTATACCCACAAAGTCAATGGCCCGGAACAAATCACAGACACTGGGAAGACCTGGAAATACTTGCTCCAGCTTAGTGACTCGCTAACCTGGAGCAAGGTGAGGAAAGGCCATGCTGGGAGTTGTGGTACCCCTGTGGAGAGGAAAGGCCATGCTGGGAGTTGTGGTATCCCTGTGGAGAGGAAATGCCATGCTGGGAGTTGTGGTATCCCTGTGGAGAGGAAAGGCCATGCTGGGAGTTGTGGTACCCCTGTGGAGAGGAAAGGCTATAGAGTCTAAGGTGAGGATGTGTGACCCTCAGGTTCCTTCCTCCCAGCCTAGTACTTATTGGTCAACTTCGACTACCTGTGAGGAGAGACATCTGTCTGACATTGACTAGATCGACCATAGTTTACTCTGCCCATGTCAGGAGCCTTGCCCCATGGGATGGGCCCTTCATCTTCTGGAGAAGGGCCATTTTGACACACCCCAGTGCACCTTTTTGGCCGTGTTTCCCATGCACTTTTTTTTTTAGTCCACTTTGGCGTTTAGTTTGTGTCATGTTATAAAAGAGGATTGTCGATGCAGAAATCTGGCCCTAATGGGACTCGAGGCCAAAGAGCGGTCTAAACCGGACCGGAGGAACACAACGATGTGTCCTTTGCAGTACTTCCTAGGATGGGATTTTGTGGCCTCACATGAACCGAGCCTTCCAGGTGCAATGATAGTCCTTGTGGGAGGTGGACTTTCTATATGCTCATTATACACCCAATGCATGCCAATGATACACCTTCTACACCCCCCAATGCCGTCGCTGGAGTGCATGTAGACAGGAAGTGGCTGCATGTGACACGCAGAGCAAAATGTCACCCAATTCAGGTGTACACATCCGGATCTCCTGCCTGTTGGGGGATATGTGTTGGTGATCTCTTCCCTCTCTGTATGTGCAGAGCAGAGAACACGCAGAGCAGAGTCAGAGATCAGAGACTCACCTGTCCCCAGGAGGATCAGGCAGAGGAGTAGAGAGAGGATCACCATGTTGGAGCTCCTCATGCCTGACCGGAGCTCCTCGTTCTCTGGGTGGCAGGTGGAGTCGTTCTTATTCATCATGTGATTATCCAACACCCTCTGGGAGGAGATTATTCACCAGTCCTGGCATGCCCAGGGATCAGTGAATGTGAGTTTGGTTGGACTCAATGTTGCCCCCTATATAGTGCAATGACAGGTTCTCTTTAAGGTTATATATATATCTATATATTTCCCTCACCATCTGTCCCTGGACCCTGATCCCTCACCATCTGCACCCTGACCCCTGATCCCTCACCCTCTGCCCCTGGACCCTGATCCCTCACCATCTGCCCCTGGACCCTGATCCTTCACCATCTTCCCCTGGATCCTGATCCCTCACCATCTGCTCCTGGACCCGGATCCCTCACCATCTGCCCCTGGACCCTGATCCCTCACCATCTTCCCCTGGATCCTGATCCCTCACCATCTTCCCCTGGATCCTGATCCCTCCCCATCTGCCCCTGGACCCTGATCCCTCACCATCTGCCCCTGGACCCGGATCCCTCACCATCTGCCCCTGGATCCTGATCCCTCACCATCTTCCCCTGGATCCTGATCCCTCCCCATCTGCCCCTGGACCCTGATCCTTCACCGTCTGCCCCTGAACCCTGATCCTTCACCATCTGCCGCCTGGACCCCGTTCCCTCACCATCTGCCCCTGGACCCTGATCCCTCACCATCTGCCGCCTGGACCCAGGTTCCCTCACCATCTGTCCCTGGACCCTGATCCCTCACCATCTGCCCCCTGAACCCTGATCCCTCACCGTCTGCCCCCTGAACCCTGATCCCTCACCATCTTCCCCTGGATCCTGATCCCTCACCATCTGCACCCTGAACCCTGATCCCTCACCATCTGCCCCCTGAACCCTGATCCCTCACCGTCTGCCTCTGGACCCTGATCCTTCACCGTCTGCCTCTGGACGCTGATCCCTCACCATCTGCCCCTGGACCCTGATCCTTCACCGTCTGCCTCTGGACCCTGTTCCCTCTAACTCCTCTTCCTCCTTCTGTAGGGGTCCCCCAAGGCTCAAACTAGGGAGGGATAAATCTCACCCGTGTGGGAGGGGCAGAGACACAAACTACTGGAGGAAATCTCACCCTTGTGGGAGGGGCAGAGACACAAACTACTGGAGGAAATCTCACCCTTGTGGGAGGGGCAGAGACACAAACTACTGGAGGAAATCTCACCAT
>NW_017308631.1:67059-68688 GCF_000935625.1 Nanorana parkeri | reverse complement strand
ACCCTGATCCCTCACCATCTGCCCCTGGATCCTGATCCCTCACCATCTTCCCCTGGATCCTGATCCCTCCCCATCTGCCCCTGGACCCTGATCCTTCACCGTCTGCCCCTGAACCCTGATCCTTCACCATCTGCCGCCTGGACCCCGTTCCCTCACCATCTGCCCCTGGACCCTGATCCCTCACCATCTGCCGCCTGGACCCAGGTTCCCTCACCATCTGTCCCTGGACCCTGATCCCTCACCATCTGCCCCCTGAACCCTGATCCCTCACCGTCTGCCCCCTGAACCCTGATCCCTCACCATCTTCCCCTGGATCCTGATCCCTCACCATCTGCACCCTGAACCCTGATCCCTCACCATCTGCCCCCTGAACCCTGATCCCTCACCGTCTGCCTCTGGACCCTGATCCTTCACCGTCTGCCTCTGGACGCTGATCCCTCACCATCTGCCCCTGGACCCTGATCCTTCACCGTCTGCCTCTGGACCCTGTTCCCTCTAACTCCTCTTCCTCCTTCTGTAGGGGTCCCCCAAGGCTCAAACTAGGGAGGGATAAATCTCACCCGTGTGGGAGGGGCAGAGACACAAACTACTGGAGGAAATCTCGCCCGTGTGGGAGGGGCAGAGACACAAACTGCTGGAGGAAATCTCACCCTTGTGGGAGGGGCAGAGACACAAACTACTGGAGGAAATCTCACCATCGTGGCCGTTAGGGGTTCCCCTTAAAATTCCTTCCATACCTAACGGGCCTGGTATGACTTTGTAGGGGAACGCCACACTGTTGGGTTTTTTTTACATGGGGGGCCCACCTAACATTCGTAGCAGACCTAAAGGGTTTGGTATGAATTGGAAAGGGGACCCGGCGCTGTTTCTTTTTTCTATTCTTTGACAACATTGACAACTTTGACAGCATATGCGTTAGGCTCGGATGTTTACTTCGGCTGCTGTACGGGCTATCGTGAATATTGTGAATAGCGCATACAGCTGCCCTTGGGTTTGGTTGAACCCTGAACCCTAAGTTCCACTAAATCCTTTGGCTTTTTATTGAATAACACCATTAACAAAAGGAAAAGCGTTTGCCATTTTTAAATCCGGGACATGCAATACCAAATATGACCACAAGGTGGCTCCCACGTCACAAGGAACTCCAGGCATAAACTGCTGCATCAGTGAACAGTTCTGGGTAGAAATTGCTAGAACTTTAATAACACAATATTATGGACAGACTGACAGACTGACTGGAGCTTAGTACTAAAAAATGGGGGCTGATAGAGACCAAATCCACCATAACAGACATGAGAGGATTTGGTTGTTGCTGAGGTTGAATAACCTGTTAGGTATCTCTTGCAGGCATTTTGTGTCTCTGCCTCTCCCACAATTATGAGATTCCCCTCCAGTAGTTTGTGTCTCTGCCCCTCCCACAATGGTGAGATTTCCCCCCAGTAGTTTGTGTCTCTGCCCCTCCCACAACGGTGTGGTTTGATAATATCTGGTCGCCAATGATATGAATGACACATCAGTTATGGATGGAGCTCTCCTTTAAATGGACAACCAACCCATCACTTGTAGTTCCTCCATCTCTCTGGGGCCCTTATAGTCACGTTTTTGGACTCTACTTCCTCCCTGTGCCAT
>NW_017308631.1:62370-67009 GCF_000935625.1 Nanorana parkeri | reverse complement strand
CTATAGCGTGACGCTGTTTATGGGATGACCATATATGGTAACAATACTACCAGGGTGAATCAGCAGCTCGCCTGCCGGCTTCCTGTGCGAGGAAACACGTGGTGAGCGAGTTACAAAACGCCGAGCTGCTCAATTCATTCCGGAAAGAGATGGGCAGGGGGTGCGATACGACTTAAAGGGGAGCCCCCCCCCCCCTCGCAGAACCACGGAGGCCACCCATCCTGCAATGAAGGAGTGCTGGGGCATGCAGCAGTTCACTACATAGTTACAGTGTGTCTCCGGGTGAAAGACTTTGTTTCAGTTTTGGATAGAGTGAGTTAGACCCTCGGCCAGGTTTTTTATTGATGTCTGTGTCCCCCATTGGGGAGATTCGCCCTCTTTATGTGTGCCGGTGACCCCCTGTCGCTGAGGGGGAAAGCCAACATTCGTGGAGTTGTCCCCGGGACAGGCAACGAGGGGAAACCTTCCAATGGGAACTGCCCTTCTTTTCACTCACTTTGTGAGATTCCTTTGTGACTTCCTGTTGTTTGCTCGGGGACAGGAAGTGAAGGAAAATCCCCCCATTAGGGTACACAGCAAAAATAAAAAAGTATGGCGGATTTTAACCCTTACATACACGTTAAAGAGGAAGTTGCTGCTAATTGCCAGGTAGTGGCTGAGTGTTGTCACCCTGCAGCAGGAAGTGCTGTTCCTGGCAGGATCTCCGGATAAGGAAGTGCTGCGTGTTACACGGAGAGGTGATGGAGATCTGACGTCGGGTCTGAGAACACAGGAACAGCACGTCGTTCTCCTCCATTGCAGCCGGAAACGTTGTCGCGGTGACCGCGGAGTCACCGGATCGCTCGGCCGTGGAGAGGAGATAACGAAATATTGTTACCCCAAAATAACTTTAATCTGGAGGAAGCGGCCGCTGTTTGCGGTGTCCCCGTCTCTGACGGCAGCCGCGCCAACACACCGCCCCGGGATCATACAAAGGGTGAGAGCGCCATGGGACGAGTCCAGGAGTTTTGCATTGTGTGTGAGAAGAGTGACGAAGCCGACGCATTTCGGGGGGGGGCTCTAAACTCCCCCGGAAATGAGCATAGAGATGATGGCTGCCTGACCGGTGACCCAAAACTGTCCCGATCCCTATGTTTCTACTTGAAGAAATGATTGTCCAGCTTTTTCCTCTCTGCCGGCAGTGAGAGCCCTGAGGAAGGGAAGTTCAAAGCCCCCGAAAACGCGTTGTAAAGACTAGTACCGTGGCTCTCACATCCTTTCTGCATTCTAAGACTATTCTGAGGTCCATTTGGGGTCACCCTGGTTGAAAGAGAGCTGCCACCCAAATTTCTCATACGGTGTCAGGGCAGTGGGCACTGGTCTAGGCATAGTCCGCCATTGTTAGGGTTGCCACCTTTTCTTCAAGCGAACACCGAGCACTCTAGCGCTGCGCGTGGCAATTTTTTTTTTTTTTCTGTTGAGAATATGAGGAGAGGCAGCCAGGGGGAGGGAGTAATGAGACCAGCTATAGAGGACTACAACTCCCAGCAATACATTACACAGCAATACAAAATAATATGAAGCTGCATACTCTGTGCTGTTCTGGGTTGGTGACCAGATGTCTTTAGGACCCCACTTGGAGCTCCTCCCACCGGACCAGCGCTGACTCGCCGCTGCTCTCCCGCACCGAAGGTAAGTGGAAAAGAAAACACATAGCGCAAACATCGGGGCATTTTGGCAAGTACAAGTACTTGTCACTATGCCCTGTTTTTTCCGCCCTCACCCTGCAGCGCCCTCAGGCGGCCGCTTGCCTTGCGGTAGCGCCGGGCCTGCCCGGATCTTCCTCTGAGCTGTGGGCACCTGTTAATAGGCACAGGCTGCCCGCAGCTCAGAGGCAGATCCGGTTTCAGGCCGATGCGGCCCCCCCCCCCCCCAGATGCCCCTTGACGAGGGACTTCGGCAGCCGCCGCATCTGTCAGAAAATGTCAAGTGCCGGTGATGGCGCTGAGTGTCTTGTGTCCGGGTGCCCGCTGGCTGGACACAAGACTCCAAAACTGGACTGTGCAGGTGGCAACCCCAGCCATTGCCACCATGAGGACACCGGTCCTGACCATTAATATGTAGCAATGAGTGCATAGCATACAGAGGGGAAGTGGCTGAAAGAGGCTGGAGAAGGTCAGCAGCACTGAGATGGGGAAAATGATGAAACAAAGGCAGTTTATGATGCGCAGAGCACAGAGCCAGCGGGAGGTGTTCCAGTTTCTGGTTCACTTCTACTGTAATGTCCACATGTGGTATGTATTTTGGATGAAGACCTCACGCGGGTGTAAGATGGTGGTTCAGATGCGGCGCTGGGACCGGTGTCTCTGGACCAGTCAGGGATGATGCTCTGCAGGGATTTAGGAGGACAGAGTGGAGTGCCCACCCCTGAGCGATCCCCTCTCCATAGAGGAGCGCAGCACACACCCTCCTGATAGACACAGCGCTGTACAACGCCACTGCCTGTGCTCCCAACATAAAGGCATGCTTGGCTACTAGCGCGTTTGTGCGTGATTTTGCGCGTTTTGCATTGAAATCAATGGAGCAGAAACGCGCTGAATCTGCCTGGAAGAAGCTCCGTGCACCTTTCCCAGCGCTCAGCGTTTTTACAGCTCGCTGCTAAACTCTCTGTGTGAACCGGGACTAAGGGTTTAGACTTGTGATTGGCAGCAGCAGAGTTCAGAGTAACGTCTGTCCCCGGCCATCATCCTGCAGAGGAGGAGCCTCGTTCTCTGTGTGGAAGCAGAGTCGGGATGTCAGAGTCGGGGTCGGGATCGCGGAGTCGGGATTGAAGGAGCAGATTGCGCATCCTGTAGGATATCAAACATCACACCCGTCAGACGCAACATGTGAATTCACACTCCAAGTGTACACGGTGCGGATGGAGGGAGCCGTCGCTGCGCCCTGTCACCTGATCTGCGCGGCATTCAGAAATGACAGATCTGTGTCACTCCGCCCCCGACGTCTGATTGTCGTGAATGATGTTTTTTTGAAGTATAATTCCGGGAATTCGCACAGTTAACCCTTCCAGAGGGGCTGCCCCGCACTACAAAGGGTTAACTGCTCGTTTTCCTCCCGGAATACAGAAGATACGGTCACCTGACCCTCGGTCACCTCTCTCACCCCCCCCCTTCCCCCCCTACCAGCACTTAACCCTCTCAGAGCCGGGGGAGCCGCACTGCCAGGGCCAGCTTTGTTAATGTCTGGAGTTCCCCTTTAAGGATTATCGCTAAAAGAAGAAGAAATACAATTGTTGCCATTTTTGTTCTCTGTGATGTCAGTTGGGACTTTCCCCCGGCTTCCGGTCTCAGAGAAGGATAACCCCCATCAGATACTTATAAAGTGAAGCATCATTGTATCGGTATTCCGGCTTCCGTTTCCCTGACATTTCACATACAATGTGACCGATGTACGGAGACGTTTTATCTTCATCAAACTTTATTTATAAACACGAGAGGAAGATTTCATACAAATGTATCGATTGATATGAAGGCCAAACTTCCTCTTTTCTGACCTTGTTCCATGTCACACAGTTACACTGACCCCCTCCCCCTCCCTCTCCGTGTTACTGCATGTATGTACCTCAATATAAACACGCACAGGAGGAACAGTCTGCAGGAGGCAGAGCATTGCACCCGCCACGATGTACTGATTCAGGTTGCAATGTTTTACTGTCTCCTAAACAATAATAATAAATAATAATAAATGCAAATTATTGTTATTATTTTATTATTATTAGGAGGATTTGTATTATTTTGTATTTATTATTTTTCTGCAAAAGGTGGAATGTCCCTTGAAGCGTGTGTTGATACATCTGTAACAATGACATTTGTGTTGCAGTCTGAAGACAAAGTCCTCCCAATGTAAGAGATACAAAATGTGCTTTTATTATATTTTTGCGCTCCGGCCTGCAGAGCATCGCACTGTGATCAGTGTATGGGGGATGAGGGGGGAGTGGGTGGGGGGGGGGCACAGGATGGAATGCATTCCTCTCCTTCAGCCCCAGCTCAGTATGGCGGTGCGGATCTCCTGCTACGGGGCTGGAGGACGTAACAATGGACTGATGACATCACAGAATGGCGCAGTCTGTGGTTTCCTCGGCGGCAGATGGGACTCGTAGTCACCGATGAGGGGGATGCTGCGGCTGTGCGGTCGGGGGCAGGGATTACGCTCGAACAATTACGTCATGTCTGGTGTAGTGTATCCAGGTGTCTGCTCGGGCCCTGATGAAGGGGGTGACCCCCCGAAACGCGTGCTGTAACGCAGGTGACATGTGGCGCAGCTTCAATCGGAGGTGCGCGCTGTCATTTAAAGTGACAGTACAGGGTTCACACATTGGACGCAAATCGATATTCGGCGTTGTCACCTCGCTGGAGCTTTATTGTTCCGCAGAACAGAACGTCCAGAGAAGCCATTAAACTGAGGAAAGACGGCAGCCTTAAAGTGGACCTGTCATCAGATATATATGAATGCACGCTACGTGTTGTGTCATTGTAACACTTCCGGGGGGGTTCAATACCTCTCATGTCCGCAGCAGACTGATGACATCATCTCAGCCTAGGCAAAGTCACTGAGTGGGGCCGAAGGACGACTCTATCATGATAAGAGGCGGAGCTCTTAT
>NW_017308631.1:61449-62304 GCF_000935625.1 Nanorana parkeri | reverse complement strand
GCCGCCGCCCATCCCCCAGCCAGTGAACCCGCCCGGGAGGTCAGCCGCGCCGCCTCTGATACCAGGACACTGCCGGGTTCAATATCATTGGTTCTGCTGGGTCAGTATTGGGGCCCCCGTGCCAAACGCACTATATGGCCAAAAACATGGGGACCCCTGAAGATCACACCTACACTATATGGGCAGCAGTCCTCTATGTGTACCCCTCCTCCCCCTCCAATGATGGGGTTCAGGGGGTCCCCAGTGAAGACCCTCTTCTGTTGCCCCCATGACTGTCCCCTGTGTACAAAGCCAGCTCCATGCAGACATGGCGTGACCAGCTTGCTGGAGGAACTCGAGTGTCCTGCACAGAGCCCCGACCTCAACCCTACTGATCACTGACTGTGAGCCCGGGTCTTCCCTTCCACCATCAGTACCTGACCTCACACATGGGACAAATTCCCCACAGACACCCTCCAAAATCTCGGGGGAAGCCTGGGGGAAGGGGGCAGCTCCATAGCTCCTAGAGGTGTGAACCCTGAGATAAAGAGGACCTGTCATTCATTTTATACATCTCCATGAATAGATCCCGGACACAGTGGCGTCAGAAGGAGGGTGCGGGGGATGCAGCCCGCACCAGATAGACACCATTGGAGGGGTGACACCAAAATGACTCACAGTCATTTTGGTGTCACCCCCCTCTGAAAAGTCGGGCGCTCGGCCATGGACCGAACGCCCGACAGTATCAGGAGAGAGGAGGGGACCCGGCGGCATACCTCATCCCGCCGGGGGACTGTCCCCTCCCCTCTCAGAATACTGCCGCGTGTGCGCGATGACGTCTCGGCGGGGTGACACTCGGTTACCGCCCCGGGTGTC
>NW_017308631.1:56441-61167 GCF_000935625.1 Nanorana parkeri | reverse complement strand
GCCCGGACAGGTCACAATATACAGAGGCGGGATCATCATTCACCTTTTATCATTATAGAGTCGTCCTTGAGTGACTTTGCCTAGGCCGAGATGATGTCATCAGTCTGCTGCAGGCAAGAGGAAGCAGTTCCTCAGTCCTTCCCCCTCCCCCCAGTGGTCAGAACTGAAAGAACTTGGCTGCGTCATCTCTGATCCGGCATCTCAGTCCAGGAAGTAGAGGGTGACCCCGAATGATTCCATGGACTAAGATGGTGCCGTCCTTCCAGGGAATGAAGCAGATGAAGGCGTTGTCAGGATGATGTAGAAAGATTCCACCCAGTCATGCGTTGGGTGGATGGTGGTTGCAGAGCATTCCACCAATAGATGGAGCCATGGAGCATTCCCTATACTCCTCTGTTCCCTCGAGTGGCATGCGCCCGGCTATACGCCGGGTGGGAGCTTTATAAATCACCCCCAGAGATGTCAATTTACGCCAGGGGTGGGCAACTCCGGCCATCCAGCTGTTGTGGAACTACAACTCCCATGAGGCATTGCAAGACTGACAGCCGCAGGCATGACTCCCACGAGGCATGATGGAAATTTTACTTCAAGCACATCTGGAGGGCCGGATTTTTCCCACCTCTGATTTACACCTTTGCTTAATGCGGAAAAAACGCACAACAAGGGACGATAACATGCAGCGGCCCGCCCCCCAACTACCTGGCTAGCGCCTGGAACTGCATGTCCTGGGCATCGGGAGATAGGAATTTCACACCCCTGCTGCCCCTCTGCTCCCTGCTGCCCCTCTACACCCCGCTGCCCCTCTACTCCCTGCTGCCTCTCTACTTCCTGCTGCCCCTCTACACCCCGCTGCCCCTCTACTCCCTGCTGCCTCTCTACTTCCTGCTGCCCCTCTACACCCCGCTGCCCCTCTACTCCCTGCTGCCTCTCTACTTCCTGCTGCCCCTCTACACCCCGCTGCCCCTCTACTCCCTGCTGCCTCTCTACTTCCTGCTGCCCCTCTACACCCCGCTGCCCCTCTACTCCCTGCTGCCTCTCTACTTCCTGCTGCCCCTCTACACCCCGCTGCCCCTCTACTCCCTGCTGCCTCTCTACTTCCTGCTGCCCCTCTACACCCCGCTGCCCCTCTACTCCCTGCTGCCTCTCTACTTCCTGCTGCCCCTCTACACCCCGCTGCCCCTCTACTCCCTGCTGCCTCTCTACTTCCTGCTGCCCCTCTACACCCCGCTGCCCCTCTACTCCCTGCTGCCTCTCTACTTCCTGCTGCCCCTCTACACCCCGCTGCCCCTCTACTCCCTGCTGCCTCTCTACTTCCTGCTGCCCCTCTACACCCCGCTGCCCCTCTACTCCCTGCTGCCTCTCTACTTCCTGCTGCCCCTCTACACCCCGCTGCCCCTCTACTCCCTGCTGCCTCTCTACTTCCTGCTGCCCCTCTACACCCCGCTGCCCCTCTACTCCCTGCTGCCTCTCTACTTCCTGCTGCCCCTCTACACCCCGCTGCCCCTCTACTCCCTGCTGCCTCTCTACTTCCTGCTGCCCCTCTACACCCCGCTGCCCCTCTACTCCCTGCTGCCTCTCTACTTCCTGCTGCCCCTCTACACCCCGCTGCCCCTCTACTCCCTGCTGCCTCTCTACTTCCTGCTGCCCCTCTACACCCCGCTGCCCCTCTACTCCCTGCTGCCTCTCTACTTCCTGCTGCCCCTCTACACCCCGCTGCCCCTCTACTCCCTGCTGCCTCTCTACTTCCTGCTGCCCCTCTACACCCCGCTGCCCCTCTACTCCCTGCTGCCTCTCTACTTCCTGCTGCCCCTCTACACCCCGCTGCCCCTCTACTCCCTGCTGCCTCTCTACTTCCTGCTGCCCCTCTACACCCCGCTGCCCCTCTACTCCCTGCTGCCTCTCTACTTCCTGCTGCCCCTCTACACCCCGCTGCCCCTCTACTCCCTGCTGCCTCTCTACTTCCTGCTGCCCCTCTACACCCCGCTGCCCCTCTACTCCCTGCTGCCTCTCTACTTCCTGCTGCCCCTCTACACCCCGCTGCCCCTCTACTCCCTGCTGCCTCTCTACTTCCTGCTGCCCCTCTACACCCCGCTGCCCCTCTACTCCCTGCTGCCTCTCTACTTCCTGCTGCCCCTCTACACCCCGCTGCCCCTCTACTCCCTGCTGCCTCTCTACTTCCTGCTGCCCCTCTACACCCCGCTGCCCCTCTACTCCCTGCTGCCTCTCTACTTCCTGCTGCCCCTCTACACCCCGCTGCCCCTCTACTCCCTGCTGCCTCTCTACTTCCTGCTGCCCCTCTACACCCCGCTGCCCCTCTACTCCCTGCTGCCTCTCTACTTCCTGCTGCCCCTCTACACCCCGCTGCCCCTCTACTCCCTGCTGCCTCTCTACTTCCTGCTGCCCCTCTACACCCCGCTGCCCCTCTACTCCCTGCTGCCTCTCTACTTCCTGCTGCCCCTCTACACCCCGCTGCCCCTCTACTCCCTGCTGCCTCTCTACTTCCTGCTGCCCCTCTACACCCCGCTGCCCCTCTACTCCCTGCTGCCTCTCTACTTCCTGCTGCCCCTCTACACCCCGCTGCCCCTCTACTCCCTGCTGCCTCTCTACTTCCTGCTGCCCCTCTACACCCCGCTGCCCCTCTACTCCCTGCTGCCTCTCTACTTCCTGCTGCCCCTCTACACCCCGCTGCCCCTCTACTCCCTGCTGCCTCTCTACTTCCTGCTGCCCCTCTACACCCCGCTGCCCCTCTACTCCCTGCTGCCTCTCTACTTCCTGCTGCCCCTCTACACCCCGCTGCCCCTCTACTCCCTGCTGCCTCTCTACTTCCTGCTGCCCCTCTACACCCCGCTGCCCCTCTACTCCCTGCTGCCTCTCTACTTCCTGCTGCCCCTCTACACCCCGCTGCCCCTCTACTCCCTGCTGCCTCTCTACTTCCTGCTGCCCCTCTACACCCCGCTGCCCCTCTACTCCCTGCTTCGCCTCTCCTCCCTGCTGCCCCTCTCCTCCCTGCAGCCCCTCTACACCTGGCTGCCCCTCTACTGCCTGCTTCCCCTCTACTCCCTGCTGCCCTCTCGGCCGGGCCTTGGTTGGCCTTGTGGGAAATCTGGCCCTGCCTGCAAGTCCCGCGCAGAACGCATGATTCATATCTGAACTTGGGGTTATGAGAAAGCCAACTTCTCCTGCGTTGCTCAAACCCTCTTCCTTCCTCCTCTGACTTCCCTCACACATATTATGAAGCCTCTTCCATGTCTCTTACGACGTACAAACCCCAATACAAGATACTTCCGCTTTGGGGCCGGTGGGGCGCGGTTGGCGGGCGGCGTGCGTTGTTTGACGTCGCAGATATATCATCCTTTATATTGTTTTCTCTCTCGGGAATCCTCAGCTCACAATAATTTGCTTCGGACATAAAAAAGAAGAAAGTTAATGGCGCCGTCTCCCGGGGCGATGCAAATTAAATGTCACTTATTTTATTTTACAGCGGCGGCTCTGTGTGTTTTTATGGAGCTTATTTGCGTTTTATTGCTAAACCCGAAGTGGGGGATTAACCTATCGGACGCTGAAACGGCGCGCTCGCCGCGTCACGCCGGTTAATGCCATATAGATTTGTCGCGGATCAATAGCCGGAGATTGCGCTTTTTTGGCGCCGCCCCAGATATCGCCGCCGTAAACATCGAATTCCCTTTAAAATGCAAATGTCGGCGGGGCTTGCGCTGAGGTTGGATTGATCGGCGCTATTTACAGGCCCGACAAAGGTCGCGGCTCTGATTACATCTCGTCAATCAGGGAAAGATTTCCACCGGTCTCATTCGGAAGTTTAATAAGTCGTTCGGCTGATGGATTGTCGTCTGTCGGGAAGCCGGAAAATTCATTTGGCGCCTGATTGTATAAAAGAGCGCCGAGCGTGCGCTAAAGAGGACCTGTCACCGCACCGCGTGTTTTCTCATGTAAAACCAAATTCAAACATAAGAGGGATATTTGTTATATATATATATATAGACACTATATTGCCCAAAGTATTGGGCCCCTCCCAATCACGTGACTCAGGTGTTCCAATCACCTCCATGGCCCCCGGTGTATAGGATGAGCCACCTCGGCATGCAGACGCTTCTACGGACATTTGGGAAAGAACGGGTCGCTCTCAGGAGCAGTGGCGTCACAAGGGGGGTGCGGCCCGCACCCGGGTGACACCATTGGAGCGAATCGAATGGGCCGTCATGGACCGAACGCCCGACAGTATCAGGAGAGGGGAGGGGACCCGGCGGCATACCTCATCCCGCCGGGTGACTGTCCCCTCCTCTCTCTGCCGGCGTCCATCACCAAGATGGCCGCCGGCGGGTATCAGATTACTTCCGCGCGATGACGTCACGCGCATACGCAGTGACGTCACCCGGCGGGGTGACACTCGGTTACCGCTCCGGATGTCACCCAGCCTCGGGACGCCCCTGCCCAGGAGCTCAGCGACTACAAGCGCGGTCCCGTGATAGGTTGTCACTAGGGATGCACCGATACCGATACTAGTATCGGTGCCGATACCGAGTATTTGGGTGAGTACTCGTACTCGCCCAAATGCTCCGATGCCTAGCCCGATACTTCCTGTATCAGGATGCCGGGCGCTGCGTCATTACACGGCTGATTGGCCCGGGAAGCGGCTCCGTGCTCCCTCGTCACTTGTGATGAGAGAGCACGGGGCCGACTTCCCGACCAATCACGAAGCCGGGGGGCG
>NW_017308631.1:52923-56394 GCF_000935625.1 Nanorana parkeri | reverse complement strand
GAGGCAGCGCCCGGCATTCTGATTGGCCGGGAAGCCGGCTTCATGCTCCCTCGTCATCCCATGATGAGGGAGCATGGAGCCGGCCTCCGGGCCAATCAGAGCTGAGGACCCCAGCGCTACAACCGAGGGGGTTTATGATATCAGTATTGGTTGATATGTGGCCCGGGATTGGCCGGAGCACAGATGACCTTCCACCTAGGATCAGCCGTAGCGTCTTCTCTTCCTGGTGACGTTGCCGAGCTTCTCTCTTCAGCCCGGATGTACATTCAGGATAGTCCTAAACTCACCGCCATTGTCACCTCCCCCCGAGATATAAATAACGCACGCTTCCTCATAACGCACCAGGAAGGAACTTTGTGAAACCTGCTGATCTGGGATTTCTTCTTCCTTCCCTTAAAGTGGAGCTCCGGGGGCGACTAGTGGAGGATTATCTACTAAAGCGGATATGCCAGTTTCATCTGGAGTGGCCCTTTAACTGGCCATAGACAGCATTTCAACCAATCAGCCGGCTTCATTCACAAAAGGTTGAATTGGAATATATTGTATCGGGTTCTGTGCACTTGACGTTTCTTTTTCCGATTGTATGTTGCAGATTTTCCTGCACTGGAGGTGACACATCACTTCCCTGCAGTTGTTGTGTTGGGGGAGGGGAAGTTGGGGTTCGCTACAGGATAGAATTACATTTGGAGAAGACTTAAGACTTTCCCTTCATCTTTCTTTCTATGGCCACAGTATGTCCTAATTTATGAGGACCCGGTACTTCCTGCCATAGGGTGACAACGTTGTGTTTCCATGCTGGCATGCAGCACCAGCGCTGTCACCTTTAATCCCCCCCCCCGCGCATCTGAATACAAGAGGACGCTGAACATAGACCCGTCCTTCAATGTGCTTTGCTGACAGTGTGAAGCACCTCCCACCCAGGGGGCGGGTCCATGACAGCCTCTAGGCTCACAGGAAGTGGGTGCAATGACTCTGGCCATCACTGGACCCAGGAGGGGAATGGGGTCTGGTGGAAGAGAGTCTGCCGGGTACAGCTCTGGATACAAGGGGGGGTATAGCAGCAAGTGTTCCTCTTTTGATTCCCGAAATGCTTTTTTAACTTCTGCTCCGAGGTCCTGATATGAGCCTAAAACTATATAAGGCCCCGTTCACACTGAGCGCTTTATCGCGCGATTTCTGCCGCAAAATCGCGCATATTTCCGCTCTATGTGGCTTGTCCAATGCATTTCAATGGAGCTGTTCACATCTCACAGCTCAATGTCGCCTGTAGCTCGTCGCTCGTAGACCCCATTCACACTGAGCCACATAGTTATCGCGCGTTTCTCTGCGCGATTTCGTGCTGAGCGGCTTTGAGCTACATTGCGCCATATTGAGCGACAGTGCACATTTTATCGCGCTACGGAGCTCGTTTTTTGGGGCGAGACTTTGTCGCCGCTACATTGGGCTGTAATCAATCAACAGCGATCTTGATGTGACATCATTCTTTCCTTCCATATTGCAGTGCAAAAGTGACCCTTCTGAAGGGCGATATTGCGCAACAAAGTCGTGCAACATCGCCAGTAATGCGCGACACCATAGAGTCTATTGGAGCCGATTCGCGTGACATCCGCGGAAAAAAGGGTCGTGTACAAGCGACGAGCTACAGGCGACATTGAGCTGTGAGATGTGAACAGCTCCATTGAAATGCATTGGACAAACTACATAGAGAGATATCGCGCGGAAATAGGCGCGATTTTGCGGCGAAAATCACGCGATAAACCGCTCAGTGTGAACGGGGCCGTACACGACCCTTTTTTCCGCGGATGTCACGCGATTCGGCTCCAATAGACTCAATGGTGTCGCGCAAAATCGCACATTACCGGCGATGTTGCACGACTTTGTCGCGCGATATCGCGCTACAGAAGGGTCACTTTTGCACTGCAAAATGGAAGGAAAGAATGATGTCACATCAAGACCGCAGTTGATTGGTTACAGCCCAATGTAGCAACGATGAAGCCCTGCCCAAAAAACGCGCTACGTAGCGCGATAAAATGTGCACTGTCGCTCAATATCGCGCAATGTAGCTCAATGCCGCTCAGCGCGAAATCGCACAGAGAAACGCGCAATAGCCACGTCGCTCAGTGTGAATGGGGCCTAAAAGGTGAATCATTTCCTGCAGACGGTGTCACCCGGATGTACCGCACATAATAGTGACGCGTAACAGGTCCATCCAGTGCGTGTGTGTGTGTGTATATAAGTGTGTGTATGAGTGTGTGTGTGTAAGTGTGTATGAGTGTGTGTGTGTGTATAAGCGTGTGTGTGTATGTGTGTATATAAGTGTGTGTATGAGTGTGTGTGTGTGTATGTGTGTGTGTGTGTATGAGTCTATGTGTGTGTGTGTGTGTGTGTGTATAAGTGTGTGTGTATGAGTGTATGTGTGTGTGTATGTGTGTATATAAGTGTGTGTATGAGAGTGTGTATATAAGTGTGTGTATATAAGTGTGTGTATGAGTGTGTGTGTGTGTGTGTGTGTGTGTGTGTATATAAGTGTGTGTATGAGTGTGTATGTGTGTGTATGAGTGTATGTGTGTATATAAGTGTGTGTATGAGTGTGTGTGTGTGTGTATATAAGTGTGTGTATGAGTGTGTATGTGTGTGTATGAGTGTATATAAGTGTGTGTGTGTATGTGTGTGTATGTAAATGTGTGTATATAAGTGTGTGTATGAGTGTGTGTGTGTGTGTATGTGTGTATATGAGTGTGTGTGTGTGTGTATATATGTGTGTGTATGAGTGTGTATATAAGTGTGTGTATGAGTGTATGTGTGTATATGAGTGTATGTGTGTGTGTATGTGTGTATATGAGTGTGTGTGTGTGTGTATATATGTGTGTGTATGAGTGTGTATATAAGTGTGTGTATGAGTGTATGTGTGTATATGAGTGTATGTGTGTGTGTATGTGTGTATATGAGTGTGTGTGTGTGTGTATATATGTGTGTGTATGAGTGTGTATATAAGTGTGTGTATGAGTGTATGTGTGTATATGAGTGTATGTGTGTGTGTATGTGTGTATATGAGTGTGTGTGTGTGTGTATATATGTGTGTGTATGAGTGTGTATATAAGTGTGTGTATGAGTGTGTGTGTGTGTGTATGTGTGTGTATGAGTGTGTATATAAGTGTGTGTATGAGTGTATGTGTGTATATGAGTGTATGTGTGTGTGTATGTGTGTATATGAGTGTGTGTGTGTGTGTATGTGTGTATATAAGTGTGTGTATGAGTGTGTGTGTGTGTGTGTGTATGAGTGTGTGTGTGTGTGTGTGTGTATGTGTGTGTGTGTGAGTGTGTGTGTGTGTGTGTGTGTGTGTGTGTGTGTGTGTGTGTGTGTATGTGTCTATATAAGTGTGTATATAAGTGTGTGTATGAGTGTGTGTGTATATAAGTGTGTATATAAGTGAATGTATGAGTGTGTGTGTGTGTGTGTATGAGTGTGTG
>NW_017308631.1:48819-50364 GCF_000935625.1 Nanorana parkeri | reverse complement strand
GAGGAATGGACATCTGAAAATGAGAACTGAGTGCGGAACGCTCCGTGTATTATAGGATCCGCTATTATTATATTATTGTTACATTATAACAATTCTCTTTTCTATTGTTCTGGTGACAAGTGTGATCGTTCGGTTTACGGTGAGAAGGACTATAGGGATCAAAGAACCGAATCACAGCGGAGCGCGGTAAAGCCTTCTTAGCACAGAAGGTATTCGCACGTCTCATTCCATCACTTATCCCCCAAAATAAGAGGATTATTCCACATTTCAGGACAATGGGCGGAGCCATGCAAATTTGTTCCTGTGTTACTCGGGGTCAAAGATTCCCCCATACACCGCACAATAAATTGGCCGTTCGCTGACATTCTGTCCTGCTGCTCGTGGGACTTGTACATGTTGGTGGAGCTGGGATGACATCATAAGGTTACCAGTGGATATGTGGACCAATGACGGAGCGGGATGGAGCCCGGCCAGAGGAATCACTTGTCAGTCATTGATGGAAATGAAGTGCATGGAAACCCGGGACTTTTTGAGATAGTTTTGAATAGAGTGGGGGGGAGGTTTAAAACCCTCATTAGGTCATTTTTCTTGCTGTTTGTGAGGCGCTGGAGGGAATTCCCATCACTTCCTGTTTTGAAGACACAGCAGGAAGTCAGAGGAAATCTCCCCAAAGTGAGTGGAATTCCTGTCTTAGATTGGTGTCAACAGATCTATTGTCCCCATTGGAAGATTTCCCCTCTTGCTTTTGTGACAATCTTGGCGGTCAAAGTGTAATGTCTCCTTACATTGGTGGTCATGGTGTAATGTCTCCTTACATTGGTGGTCATGGTGTAATGGCTCCTTACATTGGTGGTCATGGTGTAATGTCTCCTTACATTGGTGGTCATGGTGTAATGTCTCCTTACATTGGTGGCCATGGTGTAATGCCTCCTTACATTGGTGGTCATGGTGTAATGTCTCCTTGCATTGGTGGTCATGGTGTAATGCCTCCTTACATTGGTGGTCATGGTGTACTGTCTCCTTACATTGGTGGTCATGGTGTAATGGCTCCTTACATTGGTGGTCATGGTGTAATGCCTCCTTACATTGGTGGTCATGGTGTACTGTCTCCTTACATTGGTGGTCATGGTGTACTGTCTCCTTACATTGGTGGTCATGGTGTAATGTCTCCTTACATTGGTGGTCATGGTGTAATGTCTCCTTACATTGGTGGTCATGGTGTAATGTCTCCTTACATTGGTGGTCATGGTGTAATGTCTCCTTACATTGGTGGTCATGGTGTAATGTCTCCTTACATTGGTGGTCATGGTGTAATGTCTCCTTACATTGGTGGTCATGGTGTACTGTCTCCTTACATTGGTGGTCATGGTGTAATGGCTCCTTACATTGGTGGTCATGGTGTAATGTCCCCTTACATTGGTGGTCATGGTGTACTGTCTCCTTACATTGGTGGCCATGGTGTACTGTCTCCTTACATTGGTGGTCATGGTGTAATGTCCCCATTCATTGGTGGTCATGGTGTAATGTCCCCTTACATTGGTGGTC
>NW_017308631.1:41629-43333 GCF_000935625.1 Nanorana parkeri | reverse complement strand
TGGTGTAATGTCCCCTTACATTGGTGGCCATGGTGTAATGTATCTTACTTTGGTGGTCATGGTGTAATGTCCCCTTACATTGGTGGTCATGGTGTAATGTCTCCTTACATTGGTGGTCATGGTGTAATGCCTCCTTACATTGGTGGTCATGGTGTAATGTCTCCTTACATTGGTGGTCATGGTGTAATGCCTCCTTACATTGGTGGTCATGGTGTACTGTCTCCTTACATTGGTGGTCATGGTGTAATGGCTCCTTACATTGGTGGTCATGGTGTAATGGCTCCTTTCATTGGAGATCAGTGGAGTAAGTGACCCCTTACATTATTGTCAGTGAGGGAGGTGCCTTGTCACATCTATAGTCAGTACAAGGAGGAATGGCCCCTTATATTTGTGGTCAGTTAAAGGAACACACCATTTTGTTGGGGGGTCAGTGGGAAGAATGCCCCCCTTGCAGGCAGCTAATAAGATCCTTAGTGTCATGGTGATGTTGGCCCTAGAACTATGCAGACTCCATCCGATAAGAGGTCCATCAGCCATTGCTGAGGGAACCCCTAGTGACCCCAGTGAGGAACCCTAGGGCTTCATAGAGCTCTGGTTGAGAATGGCCGGTGTAGCCCTTCTTTATCCCAAATTAGAAAATGGTAGTTTGGTGGTTGTTTTGCATTTAGTAGGAAGGGTTAAACCCCCTCCCCCCTTTGTTTTTTTTTGCTACCTGCGCCTCATTAAGATGATTTTCCTTTGCTTCCTGTGCTGAAGACACAACAGGAAGTGAGAAGTAATCTTTCCAAATTAAGAGAAATCCACTCTTAGAGCAAATACTGTTTGAACAGGTGTCCCCGTTGGAAGATCTCTGTGTGATCCTTCAGTCCTCCAGCTCCGGCCCCTTGAAAATGTCATGCCACCTCTATAATAAAATCAGCGCACGATCCTCGGACACCCAGATAGGCTCCACCCAGAGCAGGAGGAGGAGGAGGTCACCGGAGGAACGTGGCATTTTTAGGTCTTCACATTAGAGCTTCCCTTGGATTCATATACAAGCTGGCTGCAGGCTACAGTTCCAGAACAATGCTGGGCGTCAGTTCTTCTTCCTGTGCAAACAAAGGGCCAGCCCAGAGCAGAAACAATGTAGCGGAATGTTTCATGTCTTACCTGGAAGTCTTATCAGCAGATAGTAGTTACAGTTCTGAATGTTTACCAACTGGGCTCGGCAGAGTTTACTTCATATCTACTGAATACACACTGCCGGCCCCATAGGCCTTTCTCACACATGGAGAGCGAAAAACACTTCACTGGGTATTAATAATCAGAATTGGACTCCAAAATGATGCAGAAATGGCAACTTTGTACTGCCAACTGACTGGAGATCCAATAGAATATACAGCAATCAGCCATAACATGATCACCTGCCTGATATTGAGTAGGTCCCCCTTCTCCTGACCCATCGAGGGATGGACCCCACTAGACCTCTGAGGGTGTGCTGTGCTATCTGGATGACCCCCACAAATATGGAGTAGGTCCCCCTTCTCCTGACTAGTCCAGGCATGGGCCCCACTAGACCTGTGAGAGTGTGCTGTGCTATCTGGATGACCCCCACAAATATGGAGTAGGTCCCCCTTCTCCTGACTAGTCCAGGCATGGGCCCCACTAGACCTGTGAGAGTGTGCTGTGGTATCTGGATGACCCCCACAAATATGAGGAAGGTCC
>NW_017308631.1:40999-41346 GCF_000935625.1 Nanorana parkeri | reverse complement strand
ACCCCCCTAATATTGAGTAGGTCCCCCTTCTCCTGACCCGTCCAGGCATGGACCCCACTAGACCTCTGAAGGTGTGCTGTGGTATCTGGATGACCCCCCTAATATTGAGTAGGTCCCCCTTCTCCTGACCAGTCCAGGCATGGACTCCGCTAGACCTGTGAGGCTGTGAGGGTGTGCTGTGGTATCTGGCACCAAGCCGTCAGTAGCAGAACCTACGCTCGCTGAGCACCATCAGCAGGTTACAGATGTACCCGCAGCCCGCCGCTTCCCTCTTCAAATGGCAAAGCGAGTTGAGAATTTGGAAGCGTGATGGACGCAATAACAGAAACCCACCTCCTTTGCGCTTC
>NW_017308631.1:35259-40903 GCF_000935625.1 Nanorana parkeri | reverse complement strand
CCCCCCCCACCGAAATGATGGAGCGCATTTCACGCATTCTCACAGGACAAAACGAGTCGAGTCGCGCAGGATGTAAACAAGATTCATTCCAGTCCGGTTCATCTCCGACATACAGATTTAGTTACAAAACAACAGCAAAAAAACAACGTCATCACCTTTCCAGAGCGATCTTTAAACCTTTCGCAAACGGCATTTGCAGGTCATGTAACATTCTACTGTATCTAAAGATCAGCTGAGCTTGAAAGGGCCGGTTGGTAGAAGAAATGCTTCATTAGAAACCCAATCAGTCCAGTAAGTGCCTACAGGGGCCTTGCTTCCACACAGCTGATTTCAGATAGAGGTTCAGACACCACGCAGCCCCTGGCTCTCCTGCGCTAAGGTCCGCAAGGAGCGAACCGCTCACTGCCCGCCATGAACAAGTGAAGAGAGTAGAATCTCTTTAACATACAGACATACAACCAGCAATGGTGCTGCATCATGTGACCTTGCAATGTACCAATAGGGAGCAGGGAGTATCTGCGGGGCTGTAGACGGGCTACATTGACCTAGCTACGTGCAGAAGGAGGGCAATTTGGCAATTTTCATGGGAATGTTCAGAAGTAAGAAAACACGTTTCTCAGACCCTCCAATTCAAACAAAAGGACGAAATTGGGACAAGAGCGGCGAGGTCACTTTAACTCGCGTCTGCCTGGAGGGTCGCGTTACTATGGAATGATCACGGGGGGCTTTGTGTTCAGAATACCAATGAGGTGTCCCCCGTCTGCAAGATCACCGACAGATAATAAAAGGGACTCACTTCACAGACTTTCTAAGACAAGAAATGTGGTTATTTAAAAAGCAAATTGTGCTTCGGTGGGTTCTGCGTAACAGGCGAGTTCCCTTCCAGCTACATAGAGCCAAGTTAGTACATTGGAGAGGATAAAGCGGAACTTTCCGTCATTTCACAAACCTGCAAGAAACAAATCCCTAAAAAAGCTCCGCCTTTTTATCATTAATAAGCCGTCCTGGAGCTCCAGTCAGTGACTTTGCCTAGGCTGAGATGATGTCATCAGTCTGCTGCAGGCAGGAGGAAGAGATGATGTCATCAGTCAGCTGCAGGCAGGAGGAAGCATTTCCTCAGTCCCCCCCCCCCTCCCCCAGGCATCATCAACATTGTAATTTTGTACCAGGATTTACATGATAGAGTCATCTTTGAGCGGCATCTCAATGCAGGTGGATGGTGCCCCCAGATGATGCCTGAACAAAGATGGTATTGTCAGGGGGAGTCATGTGATCTCTCTGCGAGGTAATGCATTCCAGGAAGGGTTACACGGACACGTTACTCATGAACTATATTTGACGACAGGTCCACTTTAATGTATTACATGGGGCTCCTACACTGGTGCCTAGTTGGCATGATGCAGTGGCGTCATAAGGGGGGTGCGGCCCGCACCCAGGTGACACCATTGGAGGGGCGGCACCAAAATGAGTCACAGTAGGTGATGGATCGAACGCCGACAGTATCAGGAGAGAGGAGGGGACCCGGCTGCATACCTTATCCCGCCGGGTGACTGTCCCCTCCTCTCTCCAAGATGGCCGCCGGCAGGTATCAGAATACTGACGCGCATCCGCGATGACGTCGTTGCGCATGCGCAGTGACGTCTCGGCGCAGTGACACTCAGTTCCCGCTCCGGGTGTCACCCAGCCTCGGGACGCCCCTGCATGATGCCATTTAGTTTGTGCTCTGACAAGAGGCGGGCACCTATCACATCAGCTATACGCACCGGAGGTGACTCAGCCGGCGGTTGATCAGGCTGCCTCCACGCGGTACATCCAACGCCGCAGGTACCCGCCCCTTGTCAGAGAGCGGACCGAGCTCGGGAATACGGTGCCGCAGGGTGTCTGTACAGGGAGCTCCCTCAGGTACCAGCTTGGCTCTATTTAGCTATTAAAAAGGTTCCCAAACAGTGAATATTCCTTAACAGAGAAATTTGCAACATTTGAACATAATTAAGAACATTCCAGAAGATAAAACTACAAAAGCAGCGATCGGTCAGCAGAGCGCGCCGAGTCCCTGGAGTGTCGCGGGAAATCCAATGCATCACCGGAGGAGGAGGAGTTTGTCTCGGAGATGCAGAAGCTGGCTGAACTTGTGGCGAGCTGTCGACATAACAGAGCAGATTCAACCGCGCGGCTGCCGATAGACCGGCGCGACCGCCATGATTAATATCAACCGAGATATAGCGCACAAGATATCAAAGTCTGGGCGGGGCGGGGGAGGGGGAGAGGAAGAAAATTATGCAAAGAAATAACCAGTTTCTTCTTTTTTTTTTTTTACAGCTTCCGCCGGTTCTCCAGTTGTTTTCGTTGCGGCGACTTCTTGGCTTCATACGAAAAAGCAGCGCGGTGAGATTATTCTGTCTGAGCGTCGTAGTTGGCACCTCCGGCCTTCTTTAGCTCGGACTTGATGTAATCCTCAGCCAGATCTTTGCGGTCGGTGATGACCAGCTCTTTGGCAAAATTCTGCAAGAAAAGATTATTATTATTATTATACGGGATTTATAAAGCGCCAACAGTGTGCGCAGCGCTGTACAATATAAGGAAGACATTACAATTCCAGACAAGGTGGTAAGGAGGGCCCTGCCCCTGAGGGCTTACAATCTAAAAGGGGGAGGGGCCAGTGATACATGAGGCGGGAGCTGTGTGGGGGATGGATGGTTGAGTGGTTAGGTTGAGGCGGGATCGGCTTCCCTGAAGAGAGGAGTCTTAAGGGATTGGGTTGAGAGTGGGAGATAGATGGACGGGTTGGGGTAAAGAGTTCCAGAGGATGGGAGAAACTATAGAGAAGTCCTGGAGGTGAGCATGGGAGATGACGTGGGAGCTGGAAAGCAGGAGGTGTTGGGAGGAGCGGAGGGGATGGTTAGGGTGATGGTTTGAGACAAGGTCTGAGATATATCCGGGGGCGGAGTTGTGGACGGCTTTATAAGTGATTGTTAATATTTTGAATGTTATCCTTTGGGCAAGTGGAAGCCAGTGCAGGGATTGGCAGAGGGGGGCGGGGGGGGAGGACGCCGGGGGTTTGGGGGCGGGGATGGAAGCCAGTGCAGGGATTGGTAGAGGGGGGTGGGGGATGGAAGCCAGCGGAGGGATTGGCAGAGGAGGGTGGAGGATGGAAGCCAGTGCAGGGATCGGTAGAGGGGGGTTGCAGATACTGAGCGGTTGGTCAAAGATTAAAAGATTAAACAAGAAGTGTAAAGTTTTCACCGGTATTTCTGTTGCCAACAATTACTACCCATCATACTGGCAGCTGTAGAAATACAGAAGCAGACAGGAACTAGACCCAAAGTAACATTGTTTATAAACATTGATCAGAGGGAGATAGAGAGATACAAAGTAACATTGTTTATAAACATTGATCAGAGGGAGATAGAGAGATACAAAGTAACATAACACCCTTTAAGAAAATATAGTCAGCGATTCCGCCAATCCTTCATGCTAAAAGAGTATTCTGCTCCTTTCATCAGAGTGGAGTTCTCCTTTAAATGGCAAGAAGTAAAATGGGGGCAGCCTAACCTGTGAGATCGGCGTTAAGCCTGACACAACCGACACTGTTATAGAGACACAACAATGCATTCCGCGGACGCAGTACAAGCGCCTGTTTGTTCACATCTGAACACTGGCCGCTATTGAGGTCTGGCCATGCCAGGGAGGTTTAATCATGAATCCGGCCCTCTTGTCCCCCTCACCCTGACCTGCGGCTCAATGTGCCAAAGCAGAACGCAGCATACGCTCGTCACAGAGAGGGAATGCTGGCTGCGGAATGCGGACTTTGTCACTGACATGGCTGCTCGGGGCTTTCTGCAATCTCCGACCCATTATTGGCGCTCTTAAAGTGGACCCTTACTGTATAACTGGTAACAAATTGTTGAGTGCGTTTGTCGTTTGTTTTGCCTTAAAGTGGACCTGTCTGTAACTTTACAAGTCTGACATGTCACAATATACAGCAACAGTATCAGTGGCGTCACAAGGGGGGCTGCGGCCCGCACCCGGGTGTCACCATTGCAGGGGCGACACCAAAAATGACTGACAGTCATTTTGGTGTCACTCCCTCTAAAAAGTCAGGCACTCGGTCATGGGCCGAGAGCCCGCCAGTGTCAGGAGAGAGGAGGGTTTGAAGCATGTCACCAGCACACCACACGATGATAATCAGCAATTCTTTTCTTGTAAGAGAGAGGAAAGGACCCGACCCATACCTCATCCCGCCGGGTGAATGTTCCCTCCTCTCTCTGCCGCCGTCCATCACCAACATGGCCGCCGACAGGCATCAATCAGATGGCCGCGCATGTGCGATGACGACACGGCGGGGTGACACCCGGCCTCGAGACGCCCCCGAACAGTATAATTTTTTTCCAGAAAAGCTCTACCTTTTATCTTTAAAAAGTGATCAGTCTGCTGCAGGCAGGAGGAAGCATTTCCTCAGTCTCCCCTCCCCCAGTGATCAGTCTGCTGCAGGCAGGAGGAAGCATTTCCTCAGTCTCCCCTCCCCCAGTGATTAGTCTGCTGCAGGCAGGAGGAAGCATTTCCTCAGTCTCCCCTCCCCCCAGTGATCATTTTGCAACAGTGTAACTTTGTAGCAAGCTGAGAGGCTACAACCTGACAGTACAAATTGTCTTTAGCGGGTGTAAGTTTAGCATTGTGTTGGAAGCCATTTGCACATGGTGTGAGGATAATAATCTTTGATTGACATTCCGCCGTCCAGAACTGACCTGCACGATGTCCTTCACCAGCGTCTTGTCCGTGCCGGTTTTGGCTCTCTGCAGGCCGCCAACGTTCTCGCCGATCCATGTGATTAAGGCAAACTTCACCCTCTTGCTCAGAGCGTCTCCAGTGGTGACCCTAATATAAGCGAACAGCCTGACGTCATCTGCAAGAGAAGAGAAGGAGACGGTTCAGCGATGGGCGCCGAGGACCGAGTGTCATCTCCCCTCAGGGACAACCACGTGGGAGCCCGAAAAAGGAAACATTCAAAGAAGGAAAAGAACTCCGACTGAATAAAAGTCCTAAATCTACATTGTTACACTGTGCTCCGTCATATTTACACTGTGCTCCGACATATTTACACTGTGCTCCGACATATTTACACTGTGCTCCGACATATTTACATTACAGGTGGGGGAGGGAAAGTAAAAATTAGATTGTCTTTAAAAAAAATTAAATAAACCGTAATAATATTAAAACATATTATATATATATAAAATCCACTTCATGTGTATCGGCTGCCAGAAGCATTCACTGGTGCATATGTTAGAGGTACGATAGTGTTCCTGTTCCATGGGGGGGTCACAGTGACCCGTGGACGCACCGCACCTACTAGTGGCCCACAGCCCATTGTGCAACACGCAGTCACAAGACGCATTGGAACCTTGCAAGAGATGAGTTCCTGTTAAGTGGCGGAACGCGTTGACCCAACTGACATGCCGACATTTGCAAAGTACTGGAAGCACCTTCCGGAGCCTTCCTTTGTATCGAGGAGTTCCCTGGACTATGAGAAACGTTTAGGAAAAATGTATAAAAACAAAGATAAAATAAAATGAAGAAAAAAATATAAAGAGAAAGGATAGAACTCCCTGTTATTTCTGGAGAGACAGAGAGAGGAGGGGGGGGG
>NW_017308631.1:33929-35188 GCF_000935625.1 Nanorana parkeri | reverse complement strand
GAGAGAGAGAGGGGGGGGGGAAGAGAGAGGGGAGGGAGAGAGAGAGAGAGGGTGACAACTGGGAGACAGGGCCTGAGTGTTGCCACCCTATAATACACTTACTTACATTATGGTCCCAGATGCTTTTAACACCCTACCTATAGTCTTCTCAGGAAGGTCCTGTCCAGACCCCGCCTCTAAATATCCAGGGACCACCCATCATGACCACTTTACAGGTTGGTCCAGCCCAGACCCCGCCTCTAAATATGCTGATGATCCCGAGACATGGTCCAAGACAAAGCATCAGAGGAGGGACAGGTTGTATATTTGCCATAACAGGAAGAGGCTGAAGAAGGACCTTCATGGCGGGATCACAAGGATTTATTAAAATGAAATCTGCAAATTTAAAAAGGGACAGAACATGAAATCTTCCAGCTTATATCAGGTGTTAGGGATACATCGGAATACATGATGTTCCTGTACTTGTAGGAGCAGAGCCACGGGCCCCGTCCAGATCCGACGTGAGTGCCGCCATGATGGCTGTGTCCCCCCCCCCGGCAGAGAATGTTCAGAGATATTTTCTAACATTGTTCTTCTGGCGAGGAAGCCGAAATGTTTCAGAAAAAGGAACCGTCAGCCAACACGCACCTCCTCCCCTCTGCGGCCGTGCAGACCCCGGGGCCCGGAATTACACAACCAACACATGTTGTATTAAATCTTTACAATCTCCTGCCAGGAAGCCGGTGCCAGGAAAGCAGCTTAGTGTCAGGAGGAAGAGGGCCGGATAGCGTTCCACATTGCACCCCCTCTGGGGGCCCTGCGAGACCCTTCCACACTGACTGGTGGGCCGGGGCCCGGGTGCCCCGTCACTGAAGCACGTCAGTCTATTAAACACGGAAAAGTGACAGGTCCTCTTTAAAATCATGTTCTCCTTTCCAAAATTATCCCGGGAGGACTCAACCTCAGTGCTTATACTCTGCTCTGCTGGAGGACTCTGCTCCTTCCTCTATGACTCTCCTCTCCTGGAGGACTCTGCTCTGCTGGAGGACTCTGCTCCTTCCTCTATGACTCTCCTCTCCTGGAGGACTCTGCTCCTTCCTCTATGACTCTCCTCTCCTGAAATACTCTGCTCTGCTGGAGGACTCTGCTCCTTCCTCTATGACTCTCCTCTCCTGAAATACTCTGCTCTGCTGGAGGACTCTGCTCCTTCCTCTATGACTCTCCTCTCCTGAAATACTCTGCTCTGCTGGAGGACTCTGCTCCTTCCTCTATAACTCTCC
>NW_017308631.1:32291-33888 GCF_000935625.1 Nanorana parkeri | reverse complement strand
CCCAAAGAAGACCGGGGTCATCCAGGGACAGGAAGACATCTGGATCATTGAGAACGCCCTGTACCCAATGAACCCGTTACACGCACGCGGGACCTTTCAAGGGCATAAGATTTGCTGACGAGGAGCGTGCCGAATAGATTTAGGAATGTTCCAGGAACAAGTGAGTGCAGGTTACTTCAAACAGTCCGAACATGTCAAACGTTTCTTCTCACATCCTGCTCGCAACAATAAAATGTGACGTAGACTCCTCGCTGCACCTCACGCCAAAAACTAAATCCGGTATCAGCCCTGACATCCTGTTTTAGGGGGGCTCCTTTCCCTTGCAGGGTCCTACGGAGCCACCCTTGTGTGTGCTAGTAAGCTATGTGTGCGTCTCCACAAAACACACAGTCACAGCACGGCAAGCCACTGCGCTCTCCCCTCCTCCAAAGCTAGTACTGTCGGTGGACGGCTGCTGGAGACTGCGCTCTCACTCGTGATCTTGTACTGGACAGGAAGTTCAGGGAAGCCGAGCTGAGGGAGTTGGAGCGGTTTGGAAACGTGACGACTGGAAGTGCTTGGGATAAAGAGATCCTTTGCTGGGCAATTCATATTCGTCGAGTTTAATTCGAAGGGGAGCGTGAGACTCCCATCGCATTGGCTGCTGCGGGTGGGCGGAGCTCAGAACTCATGCGCAAAACCTGCCAGAGAAGCCAGAGGATAAACATCTTAACAGCCGTCATCAGGACAAGAAGGCCAGGCGAGTTGTAAGCCGTCCCGGGCGAGGGCCTCGTCCAGCACTGACGGCTGCCATTGGCTGCACCCTGGATGTGGTACTAGTTCCAGGGTAGGGGGGTCTCTGCGGCATCAAGCGCGGCTGATCTGCGGGCCATCGCAGCTTCCAGGATTCAGCTGCGCCATGTACGTGACCATGAGGCTAGGCGACACTTCGCCGCGCGGCAATCGTGCACGATTCTGCACGGTCAGGAGTCGCCAAGGTGTGAACCGATTGCGCTGTGGGTGCCATTATTCTCTAATGGCACCCCTGTCGCGCCGCGCGGTTTCCCGCCGCCATTCCGAACACGATAAAACAGATGTGCGTTGTGCATCGCAAAAAGAAGGTACTTGTACCCAGGGGCGTCCCGAGGCTGGGTGACACCCGGAGCGGAGAGCGGGTGACACCCGGAACGGAGAGCGGGTGACACCCCTCTGTGACGTCATGGCGCACGCACGTGATGTTACCGTCATCGCGCAGGCGCGGTTGTCTTGACGCCTGCCAGCGGCCATCTTGGTGATGCACGCCGGCAGAGAGTGTAGGGGGCGTTCACCCGTCCGGATGAGGTATGCCGCCGGGTCCTCTCCTCTCTCTTGACACTGTCGGGCTCTCGGTCCGTGACCGAGTGCCCGACTTTGCATAGGGGGTGACACCAAAATGACTGCCAGTCATTTTGGTGTCACCCCTCCAATGGTGACACCCGGGCCGCACCCCCCGTGTGACGCCACTGCTTGTACCTTTTTTCCCGCGATTGCCACGCGAATGTCACCCCATTGAAATCAATGGGACCGCAGGGCAATCGCTGCCCGCATTGTACAGGGACGCGCGGTGTAGTGCCGGTGT
>NW_017308631.1:29724-31545 GCF_000935625.1 Nanorana parkeri | reverse complement strand
GCCACGGGTCAGTGCAATGGCCGACATCAATGGCAATTGGGTGGGTGGGGGCGGCGAAGACAGGAAAGGCCAGAGCTCCGATTATGTGGGGGGGTCTCATGTTCTCCGTTTTCCATGTGCTTTATATTACAGGGAATGCAGCAGGAGGAGTGAGGCACCACATGTTTGGCAGGGCAGAAATGGGGAAACCTCAGATATCATTCTGTATGTACATAGCCATTAAAGCTCAACCCCCTGCTGCTGCCTGCCACAGAGCTCAGCCCCCTGCTGCTGCTGCCTGCCACAGAGCTCAGCCCCCTGCTGCTGCTGCCTGCCACAGAGCTCAGCCCCCTGCTGATGCTGCCTGCCACAGAGCTCAGCCCCCTGCTGATGCTGCCTGCCACAGAGCTCAGCCCCCTGCTGCTGCCTGCCACACAGCTCAGTTTCTGGCACCTCCAATCACACTTGTACAGGATCAGGGCTCAGACATCACTGTACAGCTCTCTGTAACTCCCAATCAGCCACCTGAGGCAAACCTCTCCCACACTCAGGCAAACCTCTCCCACACTCAGGCAAACCTCTCCCACACTCAGGCAAACCTCTCCCACACTCAGGCACACCTCTCCCCCACTCAGGCAACCACCTCCCACACTCACTAACCTCTCCCACACTCAGGCAAACCTCTCCCACACGTCCTGAGCTCCGACCTCGCGCGGCTTACAAAGACATAAAAATAGCCGTCTTTCTTTTCCCCCGGTCCTCTCCCTGCGATGTGCGTTTCATAAATTCTTTCAGGACTGAGCCGCACTCGTCCGGGAACAAAGCTGGAAGGGAACTCTGTAGCCCAAATCATCGAGCTTCCGAGAAAACCCCAAAATCCCAAAGATTTCCCTGGAAGGAGTGGCCGCTCTGGTGTCAGCCGAGGGTGTATTATGCTTCGGACTTGACTTTAGCACGGTGTCAGCGTTTGCTGGATCTTCTCCTTTAAAAGGGCGGCTCCACCCAAAACAGTTAAAGCTGAAGTTTAATCTGCGCTGGCTCCTCCCCCAATCACCGTGCTGATCGAATGTTTGTGTAAATCCTCCAGTGATGTCATGCGCTCCTCTATGCCTTGCAGGCAGACCACGGCTGGTGGGAGGGGCCGGCGGGGTGCTGTGCATAGCTTCCTTAAAAGATCAGAGCACCCTGCGTCAGTACTCCCCTCAAGAGCCCTGACGCAAGCGGTGGGCGGGCTCTTGGGAGGAGTTATGCAAATATCTAAAATGCTCTGATGGGTGGATGTCAGCCTGGAGCAGCGGGCGTTCCTAGACTGATGCATTTGCATGCAGACCGCCATAGGTCACGCCCACATGTGATGCGGAGCCTTCTGATTGAAAGAACTGAAATGCAATGGAGCGAAAGGGGCGGGGACAGTGACAGGCTGGGGGAGGAAAGGTCTAGATGATGCTGGGTGTATTGAAACGTGGCTCTGACTTGCTGCAGCTTCTGATGCACATTGTGAGGAGCTCCCGGTGTGCAGTGACATCAGAGGAAGCAACTTCAGTCCGGGAAACGCGTTTGATGGTCCACCATTTATCATTCTTAACCCCCGAAACGCGTTGGATTTGTACCTGTATAATATGAAGTGGGCTCATGTGATTCAGACTCCGCCCCTTTCCAGTTCTCCTATGAAGAGGCTGGATTATTAAAAAGCGGCCTCCTCAGGGAGACATCTGTGAGCGGAGATTTGGATCTGTTCGCCCCGGAGTTGTTCTTCTGGTTCTCAGCGTGACAACAGCCGGCAGCAGGATTGAATTAATATTCCCCCGGAGGAGCCGAGTGACACTCCAACTTCCTGGGGCA
>NW_017308631.1:25534-29327 GCF_000935625.1 Nanorana parkeri | reverse complement strand
TGCTGCCTGCCACAGAGCTCAGCCCCCTGCTGATGCTGCCTGCCACAGAGCTCAGCCCCCTGCTGATGCTGCCTGCCACAGAGCTCAGCCCCCTGCTGATGCTGCCTGCCACAGAGCTCAGCCCCCTGCTGCTGCCTGCCACACAGCTCAGTTTCTGGCACCTCCAATCACACTTGTACAGGATCAGGGCTCAGACATCACTGTACAGCTCTCTGTAACTCCCAATCAGCCACCTGAGGCAAACCTCTCCCACACTCAGGCAAACCTCTCCCACACTCAGGCAAACCTCTCCCACACTCAGGCAAACCTCTCCCACACTCAGGCAAACCTCTCCCACACTCAGGCAAACCTCTCCCACACTCAGGCAAACCTCTCCCACACGTCCTGAGCTCCGACCTCGCGCGGCTTACAAAGACATAAAAATAGCCGTCTTTCTTTTCCCCCGGTCCTCTCCCTGCGATGTGCGTTTCATAAATTCTTTCAGGACTGAGCCGCACTCGTCCGGGAACAAAGCTGGAAGGGAACTCTGTAGCCCAAATCATCGAGCTTCCGAGAAAACCCCAAAATCCCAAAGATTTCCCTGGAAGGAGTGGCCGCTCTGGTGTCAGCCGAGGGTGTATTATGCTTCGGACTTGACTTTAGCACGGTGTCAGCGTTTGCTGGATCTTCTCCTTTAAAAGGGCGGCTCCACCCAAAACAGTTAAAGCTGAAGTTTAATCTGCGCTGGCTCCTCCCCCAATCACCGTGCTGATCGAATGTTTGTGTAAATCCTCCAGTGATGTCATGCGCTCCTCTATGCCTTGCAGGCAGACCACGGCTGGTGGGAGGGGCCGGCGGGGTGCTGTGCATAGCTTCCTTAAAAGATCAGAGCACCCTGCGTCAGTACTCCCCTCAAGAGCCCTGACGCAAGCGGTGGGCGGGCTCTTGGGAGGAGTTATGCAAATATCTAAAATGCTCTGATGGGTGGATGTCAGCCTGGAGCAGCGGGCGTTCCTAGACTGATGCATTTGCATGCAGACCGCCATAGGTCACGCCCACATGTGATGCGGAGCCTTCTGATTGAAAGAACTGAAATGCAATGGAGCGAAAGGGGCGGGGACAGTGACAGGCTGGGGGAGGAAAGGTCTAGATGATGCTGGGTGTATTGAAACGTGGCTCTGACTTGCTGCAGCTTCTGATGCACATTGTGAGGAGCTCCCGGTGTGCAGTGACATCAGAGGAAGCAACTTCAGTCCGGGAAACGCGTTTGATGGTCCACCATTTATCATTCTTAACCCCCGAAACGCGTTGGATTTGTACCTGTATAATATGAAGTGGGCTCATGTGATTCAGACTCCGCCCCTTTCCAGTTCTCCTATGAAGAGGCTGGATTATTAAAAAGCGGCCTCCTCAGGGAGACATCTGTGAGCGGAGATTTGGATCTGTTCGCCCCGGAGTTGTTCTTCTGGTTCTCAGCGTGACAACAGCCGGCAGCAGGATTGAATTAATATTCCCCCGGAGGAGCCGAGTGACACTCCAACTTCCTGGGGCATTTCCAGTATTAGCATACTTCTTCTCAGCATAGGAGCTGATTGGTTCCTTGTGTAAGTTTTCCCTCCCCAGTTTGAGCTCCGCTGTACAGGGGCTGCAAGAGGCTGATAGCAGGCCGAGCATCAGGTACGGACACTGCTTGTATGTTAAATATCCATTTAATGATTGCAGATCTTTTCTCTCTGCCCGGAGTTCAGCTTTAAAATATATCTCTCGTATTTCTGTCTTCCTGTCACGTCCTGTCCCGGTGACACCCATACAAGAAATGGGGGGCGGGGGGGCTGAGGGTGGTCACCACCCATTGTCAGACCTTCAGATATCCGGAGCCCAGAACCGTCTCCGGTCCACAAGGGCGATTCTCGAAGATTTACCACAAGAAGAAGTATCTGTATTCCGGTCACGTGACCCATAAATCTCAGTAACTGTCATTTGTTACAAAGTATCTCCGTCCTGCTGTGTCGGCTCTGAGTTCAGCCTCATGTGACATCAATAGTTTGGGGGCGGAGTCCAGCTTTAAATGTATTTCAATTACCATCGCATTCCACCACGGAGTCAGATCAGCAGATAGCGGGCGACGTCCTACCCTGATCCTCATGGATTAAACGGGAACTCCGAATAGAACGCAGAATTTAAATCTGAACTCCCATCCATCACATGTGGGCGTTGCCTGGGGGGCGGTCTGCATGCAAATACAGCCTGCGTAGGAACGCCTACTCCTCCACACTGACACCCCTCCATCACATGTGGGTGTTGCCTGGGGGCGGGCTGCATGCAAATACAGCCTGCGTAGGAACGCCCACTCCTCCACACTGACACCCATCCATCACATGTGGGCGTTGCCTGGGGGGCGGTCTGCATGCAAATACAGCCTGCGTAGGAACGCCTACTCCTCCACACTGACACCCCTCCATCACATGTGGGTGTTGCCTGGGGGCGGGCTGCATGCAAATACAGCCTGCGTAGGAACGCCCACTCCTCCACACTGACACCCATCCATCACATGTGGGCGTTGCCTGGGGGGCGGTCTGCATGCAAATGCAGCCTGCGTAGGAACGCCCACTCCTCCACACTGACACCCATCCATCACATGTGGGCGTTGCCTGGGGGCGGGCTGCATGTACAAACAACATGCCTAGGAACGTCCTCTACACTGACAATCACCCATCCCGGCATATTTGCATAACTCCTCCCAAGAGCCCACCCACTGCCTACATCAGGGCTGAGGGCTCTTGAGAGGAGGAGCACCGAGACAGGGCGCTGTGATGTTTTAAGGAAGCCATGTACAGCACCCTGCTGGCCCCTCCTACCAGCCATGATCTGCCTGCATTGCACAAGGAAGCACCTTGACCCAGTGATGACATCACCGGGTCTAAACAGGCAGCAGGAGATTATCAGCACCGATATGAAAAAGGTGACGAGGAGGATTGTATAAATGATGGCGGATGTTCACGACGCGCGTCGCTTCTGAGGTCTACATCTACTTTACATATCGCGGTTCATGTTCTCTCTCCAATCTACAAGGAAATTCTTCCTAATTGTTGTCAGAAGAGGAAAACGTTCACCACGGCAACCGGCTCTCCGGAATCTTTCCAGCAAATTCTTCCTCCCGGAAACGGAACAAATTGTAGAACAAAGAGAAACATTTCTACAGATTGTAACATTGTCTGATGTCCGCGAGTCCCGCCGCTTCCTGTCCGGAACCTTCCAGAGAAGATGTACAATGTCTCCCCAATCACCCCTTATTACACGTTGCTTCCCTTCTTTACACTTTGCTTCCCTTCTTCTTTACGCGTTGCTTCCCTTCTTCTTTACACGTTGCTTCCCTTCTTCTTTACACGTTGCTTCCCTTCTTTACACGTTGCTTCCCTTCTTCTCTACACGTTGCTTCCCTTCTTCTTTACACGTTGCTTCCCTTCTTTACACGTTGCTTCCCTTCTTCTTTACACGTTGCTTCCCTTCTTCTTTACACTTCATCTTTACACGTTGCTTCCCTTCTTCTTTACACTTCATCTTTACACGTTGCTTCCCTTCTTCTTTACACGTTGCTTCCCTTCTTTACACGTTGCTTCCCTTCTTCTTTACACTTTGCTTCCCTTCTTCTTTACACTTCTTCTTTACGCCTTGCTTCCTTTCTTCTTTACGCCTTGCTTCCCTTCTTCTTTACACTTTGCTTTACACGTTGCTTCCCTTCTTCTTTACACGTTGCTTCCCTTCTTCTTTACACGTTGCTTCCCTTCTTCTTTACACGTTGCTTCCCTTCTTC
>NW_017308631.1:24627-25136 GCF_000935625.1 Nanorana parkeri | reverse complement strand
TGACACCGGTGCACAAACACGGCATTAAAAAAAATAAATCACTTTTCTCCGGCTGTTACCCGCCGGCTTTCACCTGCCGCATCGCTTCCTCAGGGGAGGGATAATGACACCCTACGGATGAGGAGACATCGCTGTAATTACAGCCTGCGTCCAGCGGCCTGTTTATCACACACAGATGAGGATCAGGTACGGGGCTTCTCTGCACTCACACGCTACAGAACATGTCACCCGACATCACACACGCTACATAACATGTCACCCGACATCACACACGCTACATAACATGTCACCCGACATCACACACGCTACATAACATGTCACCCGACATCACACACGCTACATAACATGTCACCCGACATCACACACGCTACATAACATGTCACCCGACATCACACACGCTACATAACATGTCACCCGACATCACACACGCTACATAACAGGTCACCCGACATCACACACGCTACATAACATGTCACCCGACATCACACACGCTACATAACATGTCACCC
>NW_017308631.1:22029-24423 GCF_000935625.1 Nanorana parkeri | reverse complement strand
GTGGGGGAGGGGAGGGGGGGGGGACTGAGCGGGTGACACCGGTGCACAAACACGGCATTAAAAAAAATAAATCACTTTTCTCCGGCTGTTACCCGCCGGCTTTCACCTGCCGCATCGCTTCCTCAGGGGAGGGATAATGACACCCTACGGATGAGGAGACATCGCTGTAATTACAGCCTGCGTCCAGCGGCCTGTTTATCACACACAGATGAGGATCAGGTACGGGGCTTCTCTGCACTCACACGCTACAGAACATGTCACCCGACATCACACACGCTACATAACATGTCACCCGACATCACACACGCTACATAACATGTCACCCGACATCACACACGCTACATAACATGTCACCCATCACACACGCTACATAACAGGTCACCCGACATCACACACGCTACATAACAGGTCACCCGACATCACACACGCTACATAACATGTCACCCGACATCACACACGCTACATAACATGTCACCCCACGACATCACGCATGACCCGTGCCGGCTGCAGACACATTCACCATTATTTGATTAACAACAGCAGCAGGGGGCTGATCTGTGTCAGACATGTGTAAACCGGGAGCTATACGATGGTGTCACCTCTGAGCCGGCATCTCGGTCCAGGAAGTAGGCGGTGACCCCCGGGTGACGAACCAAGATGGGGGACTGCTAATAAAATGAATCAATGTGAGCTCTGTTGCCCGGCTGTGTAGTTCTGTCCTCAGACTGACACCGAAGCTTGCCGGCAGATCTTTGAAATGTTTCGTGTCACTCCATCAGCTTGTTCACCGGGCCCAGAATCGGGTTCATCGCGCTACCGAGTCACCGCCCAGGAAGCAGCGACACATGACATCACCGCACAGGGAACAATGCACCAGTCACATCAGCCTCTCTACAGAGGAGCTTACACTCTAATGTCCCCTCCCCCCCACAGTCACATCAGTCTCTGTACAGAGGAGCTTACACTCTAATGCCCCCTCCCCCACAGTCACATCAGTCTCTGTACAGAGGAGCTTACACTCTAATGTCCCCTCCCCCCACAGTCACATCAGTCTCTGTACAGAGGAGCTTACACTCTAATGTCCCCTCCCCCCCACAGGTATATAGCTCTGGGGCAGTTGCTCAGGGACCTGCAGAACCCTTCCGCCAAAAGAACCGGCTCGTGATTGGAGCGCATCGGAGATACATTGTTATCAATCAATATTATTGATCTTCTCATGAATATTGTGTATTTATTGGTGCTGCAGGAAGTCAGATAGAGCCCGCCTCATTTCCTGGCCGCAGGACATCCAGGATCATCTAGTTCTTTCCTCCCCAGCCGGACTGTCCCTGGCCCCACCCCTTTCCTTCATTGGATCATGGAGGCTCAGCATCACATGTGGGCCAGCCCCTCCCACCAGCCATGATCTGCCTGCCAGCTCCTCCCACCAGCCACGATCTGCCTGCCAGCCCCTCTCACCAGCCATGTCTGTCACAGTAACACTCATGTGTTAGTACATATAGAGACCACAGAGGTGTCAGCGTGTAGAGAGGACTTGGCTCTGATTGATCTGCTAATATTCAGGAAGACGCGAGGTCAGAGGTCAAAGTGGGGACATTAGAGTGCGATGCTCCTTGTTCCTGCTCAGTCCCCGTCTCCCAATCTCTCCCGTGTTGTCACCCTGTCACACAGACTTCCAATGGAGGCTACAAGTGACCGATTCATTACACAGACATGGCACAGTGTTGTCACAGTGTTGTCACCATCAGGAAACCCGCCCTGACAAATTCAATGCAGCCATCACCGGAGTGCGTGTAGACAGGAAGTGGCTGTACAGAGGCTGCGGGAGATCAGCAGCACTGAGATGGAACAACAACAAAAAGATAAAAAAGTAATTGATACAATAAAAAGGGAACTGGTTGCGAGAAGCGGAACTTCAGCGAACTAAATATCGCGCCGTCGGGGTTTATATCTCCTTCAAACGAAAACTTCCTCCCATGTGCCCGTCTGCCGCGCCTACTCCCTCTCTATGGTCAGATGCTGAGCCTGTGGAAGTTGGCCCATGTGTTCCCGGGTTCCTGCCCCGCCCTCTCTCACAAAGAATGGATGCACAATCAGGGTCATGTATCCAGAGCCCGCACGGTGCACAACGTATAGCCGGCTGGGAAGGGCCCACTGAGATGCCGCTGGCCCCTTAAGAAGCAGTGTGAAAATCCTGCTGAATCTGCCTTCCAGGAAGCTTATAAAAGTCGCATGAAAAGGTAAATGGACTCCTGGCTGCCGACTCGTCTCGGAGAGTTTTATGGATCACATGCGGATTTTATTGTCTGCGTTTTGCTCTATAAAGTGAATACCGGCGTCCTGGCTTGTATGATGTATAGAGGGGCGGGGCGGGGGCAGTGGAGAAGGGGGAGG
>NW_017308631.1:18999-19844 GCF_000935625.1 Nanorana parkeri | reverse complement strand
GACATTAGAGTGTAAGCTCCTCTGTACAGAGACTGATGTGACTGTGGGGGGAGGGGGGACATTAGAGTGTAAGCTCCTCTGTACAGAGACTGATGTGACTGTGGGGGGAGGGGACATTAGAGTGTAAGCTCCTCTGTACAGAGACTGATGTGACTGTGGGGGGAGGGGACATTAGAGTGTAAGCTCCTCTTTACAGAGACTGATGTGACTGGCTCAGTGTCCTCTGTACAGCGCTGCGGTATAGGTCAGAGATATATAAATCAATGCGATAGAGAGACATAAAACGTTCATTCTATATTGCCACCCATGCTGGAACTTCTAGTCCCACACTCTCTACACCCCAATGACTATACGTTAATGTGCCTATAGCATGATGCTAACATATTGCGAGCTCTGGGGGCAAGCCCCCTGGCCAGCCTGCAGTGCAGCAGTACACTCCTCCAGGTTACATTGTATGACGGGTGCCGGGTGCCCAACCACCCCCCTGGGGGTACAACTCACCAGCTGATGCCATTGGTGTCGTCTCGGACTAGATTGTAAGCTTCTCGGCAGGGCTCCTTGTCGATCTTGGTGGCCATGGTGTGAGGAGCGGGTAAGCCGGAGGAAATCCTTTGAGCAGCTCAGGGCGGGCAGAGGGCAGGCAGGCGGCAGGCAGGTACCAGGCAGGCGGCAGGCAGGTACCAGGCAGGCACCAGGCAGGCAGAGGGCTGTGTGGCTCCAGGGATGGCTTAGCAGGAATGAGCTGCTGCTGCCTCAGTCTCTTCTGCTGCTATGAATGAGGCTTCAGCTCCGACAAGGACTTAACCCCTCCGCTGCCAGACTCTCAGCGCAGATGGGGGCAGGTC
>NW_017308631.1:18170-18869 GCF_000935625.1 Nanorana parkeri | reverse complement strand
GCTGCATTTTTGCCTGGAGCTCCCCCTTGCAGTGCTTCCATCTGCTTCCTGTGCAATGGAGATCAGCAAAGCATTACTGGGAACCTGTGAGATCTCAACACAAAGGAGTGAATGAGGGGAGCATTCACTCCTTTGCTCCCCCCCCCCTTTTTCCCCTCACCTCAGCACCCCATCTTATTAAAGATGATGTACCCGCAAGGACCAGAGCTTGCAGCAGCTGCATCCTTCCTGACCATGCCTCGCAAGAGAGGGCTGGACCACTGATCACCCGTCAACTTCTAGACTGGGAGCCCAGATCAGCCCCCTGGTTGCAGGTAGGGAGCTGCCATCCTGCTGGGTGGTCTCAGTGTCTGGCCGATGGATACATTGTCATCATATATATTGCTATTGTGTTACTTTCTGCTTTTCACTGCAGCAGCAGCATGAACCCGGCCTGGCCGCCTCCTCCCATGTCAGCAGGAAGAGATCTGGCCGGACAGGGATCAGACATGGTTTAGGGTGTTATTTGGGGTCAATCCTCCTTCTCTGGGTCGCTTATGGATAAGGCTATTAGCTGCAATGGCTGCACAGGACAGACATAGAATGTATACATTGAGCGGATGGCGCCACCTGGTGGCCGGATCAGGGAAGGGCGCTAAGAGGTTATTGCGCAATCTGTTATTATTGACGTTATTTGGTGTGATCCAGAATTAGGGGGGG
>NW_017308631.1:17718-18101 GCF_000935625.1 Nanorana parkeri | reverse complement strand
GCCCAAAACTTCCAGCTATTTACTGACTCCCACAGAGTGTTCCCGCGCAGTTCTAGACGAGAATCTTATCACTATGGCTCATTTGGATAATTGGAGTTGAATTATAATCGGGGATGCACCGATATCGGTTTTTCGCTATCGAGTACCGACATTTTTTTTCGGTACTCGCCAGTACCGGTACCAAAAGTCCCATTATGGAAGCCGGGCGCGTGTAATGACTCGCCGCCCTGCTTCCTGATACTGGAAGTTCCGATATCAGGATAGGCATCGGGAGCATTTGGGTACTCACCCAAATACTTGGTATCTGCACCGATACTAGTATCAGTAGATCGCTAATTATAATTCTACATAGTCCTAGTACTGTGTGTGTGTAATAAATATAT
>NW_017308631.1:16540-17661 GCF_000935625.1 Nanorana parkeri | reverse complement strand
AAGCATTAAAGTGACACTAAACTCCGGAGATAAATCTTAAAAATACATTCAAGTCCCTGAACTCTGAGCAACAATGTATCTTATTTGTATCACTCGGCTGGAGATCCTCCAATCATCTCTGACACCGTCCTTCCTCCTGGAGGGGGGCTACGTCTGCAGGGAGCGGAGCAGTGTGTGTGCGTGTCATGGAGGAGAGAATACCCTGTGTGTGATGTAGTCACCGCTTCAAGCTCCCCCACCTGGAATGGACTACAATCTCATGTTTAGTTTACCAATTTGTACCGAGATTGTAGTCCATCCTGGGGGGGAGCTTGAAGCGGTGACTACATCACACACAGGGTATTCTCTCCTCCATGACACGCACACACACTGCTCCGCTCCCTCTCATAATGTCCTCTTCCCTATTATAAGTGTACAGGAGAATCACCCTCCACTCCCTCTCAGTGTCCTCATCCCTATGAATGGTGTATAGGAGCCGACACATCGTTTATGTTTACAGCTTCCCCTCCCCCGGCTCTCAATGAGTATGCAGCGGCATACTGGTGCCTGGGGCCATGTCCATTTAGTCATTATGTATTTAAATACTCACACAAACATTTACATGCGTAAGGCTGCATAGGCAGCTGTCTGAGGGTGCTGGAGTATGTTACACACATCTGACCCCTGCACTCCATACGTTACATACATCTGACCCCTGCACTCCATACGTTACATACACCTGAGCCCTGCACCCATACGTTACATACACCTGACCCCTACACCCATACATTACATACACCTGAGCCCTGCACCCATACGTTACATACACCTGACCCCCTGCACTCCATACATTGCATACACCTGAGCCCTGCACCCATACGTTACATACACCTGAGCCCTGCACTCCATACATTACATACACCTGAGCCCTGCACTCCATACGTTACATACACCTGAGCCCTGCACCCATACGTTACATACACCTGACCCCTACACCCATACGTTACACACACCTGAGCCCTGCACCCATACGTTACATACACCTGAGCCCTGCACCCATACGTTACATACACCTGAGCCCTGCACCCATACGTTACATACACCTGAGCCCTGCACCCATACGTTACATACACCTGACCCCT
>NW_017308631.1:15111-15870 GCF_000935625.1 Nanorana parkeri | reverse complement strand
AAGCATTAAAGTGACACTAAACTCCGGAGATAAATCTTAAAAATACATTCAAGTCCCTGAACTCTGAGCAACAATGTATCTTATTTGTATCACTCGGCTGGAGATCCTCCAATCATCTCTGACACCGTCCTTCCTCCTGGAGGGGGGCTACGTCTGCAGGGAGCGGAGCAGTGTGTGTGCGTGTCATGGAGGAGAGAATACCCTGTGTGTGATGTAGTCACCGCTTCAAGCTCCCCCACCTGGAATGGACTACAATCTCATGTTTAGTTTACCAATTTGTACCGAGATTGTAGTCCATCCTGGGGGGGAGCTTGAAGCGGTGACTACATCACACACAGGGTATTCTCTCCTCCATGACACGCACACACACTGCTCCGCTCCCTCTCATAATGTCCTCTTCCCTATTATAAGTGTACAGGAGAATCACCCTCCACTCCCTCTCAGTGTCCTCATCCCTATGAATGGTGTATAGGAGCCGACACATCGTTTATGTTTACAGCTTCCCCTCCCCCGGCTCTCAATGAGTATGCAGCGGCATACTGGTGCCTGGGGCCATGTCCATTTAGTCATTATGTATTTAAATACTCACACAAACATTTACATGCGTAAGGCTGCATAGGCAGCTGTCTGAGGGTGCTGGAGTATGTTACACACATCTGACCCCTGCACTCCATACGTTACATACATCTGACCCCTGCACTCCATACGTTACATACACCTGAGCCCTGCACCCATACGTTAACTACACCTGGCCCCCGC
>NW_017308631.1:9723-15008 GCF_000935625.1 Nanorana parkeri | reverse complement strand
CCATACGTTACATACACCTGAGCCCTGCACCCATACGTTACATACACCTGAGCCCTGCACCCATACGTTACATACACCTGACCCCTACACCCATACATTACATACACCTGAGCCCTGCACCCATACGTTACATACACCTGACCCCCTGCACTCTATACATTGCATACACCTGAGCCCTGCACCCATACGTTACATACACCTGAGCCCTGCACCCATACGTTACATACACCTGAGCCCTGCACCCATACGTTACATACACCTGACCCCCTGCACTATATACATTACATACCCCTGCCCCCTACACCCATACGTTACACACACCTGAGCCCTGCACCCATACGTTACATACACCTGAGCCCTGCACTCCATACATTGCATACACCTGAGCCCTGCACTCCATACGTTACATACACCTGAGCCCTGCACCCATACGTTACATACACCTGAGCCCTGCACCCATACGTTACATACACCTGAGCCCTGCACCCATACGTTACATACACCTGAGCCCTGCACCCATACGTTACATACACCTGAGCCCTGCACCCATACGTTACATACACCTGAGCCCTGCACCCATACGTTACATACACCTGAGCCCTGCACCCATACGTTACATACACCTGAGCCCTGCACCCATACGTTACATACACCTGAGCCCTGCACCCATACGTTACATACACCTGAGCCCTGCACCCATACGTTACATACACCTGAGCCCTGCACCCATACGTTACATACACCTGAGCCCTGCACCCATACGTTACATACACCTGAGCCCTGCACCCATACGTTACATACACCTGAGCCCTGCACCCATACGTTACATACACCTGAGCCCTGCACCCATACGTTACATACACCTGAGCCCTGCACCCATACGTTACATACACCTGAGCCCTGCACCCATACGTTACATACACCTGAGCCCTGCACCCATACGTTACATACACCTGAGCCCTGCACCCATACGTTACATACACCTGAGCCCTGCACCCATACGTTACATACACCTGAGCCCTGCACCCATACGTTACATACACCTGAGCCCTGCACCCATACGTTACATACACCTGAGCCCTGCACCCATACGTTACATACACCTGAGCCCTGCACCCATACGTTACATACACCTGAGCCCTGCACCCATACGTTACATACACCTGAGCCCTGCACCCATACGTTACATACACCTGAGCCCTGCACCCATACGTTACATACACCTGAGCCCTGCACCCATACGTTACATACACCTGACCCCTGCACCCATACGTTACATACACCTGAGCCCTGCACCCATACGTTACATACACCTGAGCCCTGCACCCATACGTTACATACACCTGAGCCCTGCACCCATACGTTACATACACCTGAGCCCTGCACCCATACGTTACATACACCTGAGCCCTGCACCCATACGTTACATACACCTGAGCCCTGCACCCATACGTTACATACACCTGAGCCCTGCACCCATACGTTACATACACCTGAGCCCTGCACCCATACGTTACATACACCTGACCCCTGCACCCATACGTTACATACACCTGAGCCCTGCACCCATACGTTACATACACCTGAGCCCTGCACCCATACGTTACATACACCTGAGCCCTGCACCCATACGTTACATACACCTGAGCCCTGCACCCATACGTTACATACACCTGACCCCTGCACCCATACGTTACATACACCTGACCCCTACACCCATACGTTACACACACCTGAGCCCTACACCCATACATTGCATATACCTGAGCCCTGCACTCCATACATTACATACACCTGACCCCTACACCCATACGTTACACACGCTACCCATACGTTACATACACCTGAGCCCTGCACCCATACGTTACATACACCTGAGCCCTGCACCCATACGTTACATACACCTGAGCCCTGCACCCATACGTTACATACACCTGAGCCCTGCACCCATACGTTACATACACCTGAGCCCTGCACCCATACGTTACATACACCTGAGCCCTGCACCCATACGTTACATACACCTGAGCCCTGCACCCATACGTTACATACACCTGAGCCCTGCACCCATACGTTACATACACCTGAGCCCTGCACCCATACGTTACATACACCTGAGCCCTGCACCCATACGTTACATACACCTGAGCCCTGCACCCATACGTTACATACACCTGAGCCCTGCACCCATACGTTACATACACCTGAGCCCTGCACCCATACGTTACATACACCTGAGCCCTGCACCCATACGTTACATACACCTGAGCCCTGCACCCATACGTTACATACACCTGAGCCCTGCACCCATACGTTACATACACCTGAGCCCTGCACCCATACGTTACATACACCTGAGCCCTGCACCCATACGTTACATACACCTGAGCCCTGCACCCATACGTTACATACACCTGAGCCCTGCACCCATACGTTACATACACCTGAGCCCTGCACCCATACGTTACATACACCTGAGCCCTGCACCCATACGTTACATACACCTGAGCCCTGCACCCATACGTTACATACACCTGAGCCCTGCACCCATACGTTACATACACCTGAGCCCTGCACCCATACGTTACATACACCTGAGCCCTGCACCCATACGTTACATACACCTGAGCCCTACACCCATACGTTACATACACCTGACCCCCTGCACTCCATACATTGCATACACCTGAGCCCTACACCCATTGATGAACGATTGTACTGTATATGTTGTTGTTATTTTCCCTAAATTGGTGGACAGGAAATCCTGAACTGAGAGTTTTATTTTGTTTCCGACTCTTAAAGGGTTTCTAATAAATGGCCATGGAGGGATCCAGACATAGCCGGGTATCGCGGCCCCACAAGATCAGCGAATCGTCAAAGGTATGTTATACGTGACACGCGGGCTTCTGAAGTCCTTAAAGTTGAACGTCAGGATCAGCAAATATTGTCCTCATACCAGAGACCTGTGTATTCCTTCCAGATCTGTGAGGTCATCCAGTGTGAGACTTCCTGTAATAAAGACCGGTCACTGCTGCTCTCTCTCGTTGTGCAGGGGGACTGTTCTTGTCTCCGCCCCCCTCTGTAATAAAGACTGATCACTGCTCTCTCCTTGTGCAGGGCGACTAGTCTTGTCTCCGCCCCCTCCTGTAATAAAGCCCGCTCACTGCTCTCTCCTTGTGCAGGGCGACTAGTCTTGTCTCCGCCCCCTCCTGTAATAAAGCCCGCTCACTGCTCTCTCCTTGTGCAGGGCGACTAGTCTTGTCTCCGCCCCCTCCTGTAATAAAGCCCGCTCACTGCTCTCTCCTTGTGCAGGGCGACTAGTCTTGTCTCCGCCCCCTCCTGTAATAAAGCCCGCTCACTGCTCTCTCCTTGTGCAGGGCGACTAGTCTTGTCTCCGCCCCCTCCTGTAATAAAGCCCGCTCACTGCTCTCTCCTTGTGCAGGGCGACTAGTCTTGTCTCCGCCCCCTCCTGTAATAAAGCCCGCTCACTGCTCTCTCCTTGTGCAGGGCGACTAGTCTTGTCTCCGCCCCCTCCTGTAATAAAGACCGCTCACTGCTCCCTCCTTGTGCAGTGTGACTGGTCTTGTCTCCGCCCACTCCTGTAATAAAGACTGCTCACTGCTGCTCTCTCTCGTTGTGCAGGGTGACTGTTCTTGTCTCCGCCCCCCTCCTGTAATAAAGACTGCTCACTGCTGCTCTCTCTCCTTGTGCAGGGTGACTGGTCTGGTCTCCGCCCCCCTCTTGTAGTTTTCTGCAGGCAGCCTGTAGTAAGTGGGGCCTGTTGAGGCAACAAATTCACTTTTGTTTCACTTTTGGTTGGAGTGTGGGAGGGTGAGAACTCGTGTCAGGTTTTATTGCTGTTTGCGTCTGGAGAGATTGGCGCTCTCTATTTGTCCTGGTGACCATTGTCAGTGGGATAGAAAATGATGGGAAATCCAAAATTTTAGAGTCGTCACCAAATTTGAGGGGAAATCTTCCAATGGGAACACTTGCTCCGGTGACACCTAATGTAAAAGAGGGATTTCCCCACTTTAGGGAGATGTTCTCTCACTTCCTATTGTGTCTACAGGACAGGAAGTGAATGGAAATCTCCCCCAATGGATCAGAGATGGTAAAATAAAATGATTGGTTGCCAATGCAGACATGTTTCAGGCACAATGCTGATGGTTCCTTTTCCTTCCCCCCAGCTGTATCAGTGGCCTGACAACTCCAGCCAAATTCTTCGCAGTCTGGATGAGCAGAGGCAAAAGGGACTGTTCTGTGATGTCATCCTGGTGGCCGACGGCCAAAGAGTCCCGGCCCACCGGAACGTCCTGTCTGCCTGCAGCGACTACTTCAACTCCATGTTCACCATTGGCATGAAGGAAGCCCACCAAACCGAGGTGGAGTTGGTCGGAGCCTCCTACGTCGGGCTCAGAGCCGTCGTCGACTTCCTCTACAGCAGTGACCTGACTTTGGACGGTGGCAACATTGACTACATTCTGGAGACGGCCCACCTCCTCCAGGTCTGGAAGGTGGTGGACTTCTGCTGCGAGTATCTGGAGAGTGAGGTCAACGAGGACAATTACCTCTACCTGCAGGAGCTGGCCTCTATCTACAGCCTGGAGCGGCTCGGGTCTTTCATCGACTCTTTCATCTTGAACAATTACAGCGGTATGGCCTTCACCAACGACTACTTGCGGAACATCAACGTCCAGAAGCTGTGCCAGTACCTGGCGAGCAGCCGGGTCCAGCACGTGAGCGAACATGAGCTTCTACAGTCCGCCCTTCAGTGGCTGACCCACAACCCCGAACGGGAGAGCCAAGCCTACCAGGTCCTCCAGAACATCCGATTCTCCCTCATCTCCAAGAGCGACCTGGTGCAGCGGGTGAAACCCGCCATGTCTTCGCTCCTGCCCAAAGATGCCAGCTGTGAAGGCCTGGTGGACGAGGCCATCCATTACCACACCAACGTGGCTGCGCAGCCGCTCCTCCAGAACATCCGCAGCACCCTTCGTAGCGGCACGGAACGGCTGCTCTTCATAGGCGGGGAGGTCTCTGAACACTGCCTGGAGCTCAGCGACGATGTTTACAGCCTTGACCTCCAGAGGGAGCAATGGCTCTCGGAGACTCGGCTGCCGGCAAGAAGGAGCCACCACTGCGTCACCGCCCTGGGCAACTTCATCTACGTGGCTGGCGGGAGCTTCTCGATCGATGACGGCGGCGACGCGGCCTCCAATGTTCTCTACAGATTTGATCCACGCTGCGGTCAGTGGATTCAGGTGAGTTGGCGGTGACCAAAGGAA
>NW_017308631.1:8157-8552 GCF_000935625.1 Nanorana parkeri | reverse complement strand
CTTCATAGGCGGGGAGGTCTCTGAACACTGCCTGGAGCTCAGCGACGATGTTTACAGCCTTGACCTCCAGAGGGAGCAATGGCTCTCGGAGACTCGGCTGCCGGCAAGAAGGAGCCACCACTGCGTCACCGCCCTGGGCAACTTCATCTACGTGGCTGGCGGGAGCTTCTCGATCGATGACGGCGGCGACGCGGCCTCCAATGTTCTCTACAGATTTGATCCACGCTGCGGTCAGTGGATTCAGGTGAGTTGGCGGTGACCAAAGGAAGGATGGAAGCCAGTGGAGGGATTGGCAGAGGGGGGTGGAGGATGGAGGCCAGTGCAGGGATTGGCAGAGGGGGGTGGGGGATGGAAGCCAGTGGAGGGATTGGCAGAGAGGGGGATGGGAGCCAGTG
>NW_017308631.1:6052-7055 GCF_000935625.1 Nanorana parkeri | reverse complement strand
GTGGGGGATGGAAGCCAGTGTAGGGATTGGCATAGGGGGGCGGAGGATGGAAGCCAGTGTAGGGATCGGTAGAGGGGGGTTGCAGACACTGAGCGGTTGGTTAGGTGAATGAGTCTGGCAGCTGCATTCATGATAGACTGAAGGGGGGGAGGAGCCTATGTAGAGGTCGGCCAATGAGGAGGGAGTTGCAATGAGTCAAGACGAGAGATAACAAGGGAGTGTATGAGTAGTTTTGCGGTTTCATTGGTGAGGAAGGGGCGTTTTTAGAGATGTTGTGAAGGCGGCAGGATTTGGATAAATGTTTTAGCTTTATAACATTTCCTTAGTATCAGTTTTAGCGGAGTTGAGGAGTTTGGGTGGAGTTGTCCTTTAAGCACAGTGTATACTTTAAAAAAAAAAAAAATGCTTCACAGTGCGGGTCACAGCCCTGAAAGTGACTCATTCTGAGCAAATAAATGCGGGGAGGTCCGATGTCAGCCGTGAGTCAGCGGAAATCCATGGAATGTTTACACAAAACAACGAGGAAAGAAAAAACCCAAAACCTTCCTTGCAGACCCCACGCGGGGCGGGCGGGCGAAGGCCTGGAACCTATCTGACTGATGTAAAACAATTTCATGAGTCGGCAGATAAGCTTCCGAGGAAATAAAGTGACGCGCGCGTTTTATTGATCGACGTGACCAAACGTTTTAGATGTTTCTGTTGGGTCATGTATAGAACTGACTGGGGCTGTAGCCAGCATTCCCCTCCCCCTTCCTGTGTGGGCACATCTCCCTAATGGGAACTCAGCATTAAAGGAGAACTACGAGGTCAGTGTGGTTCCCCATAGTTCTCCTCAGGGTCACCCTAGGCTCAGTATATAGGGAGCTACAGCTCGCGGTATACTGAGACCGCCGCAGCCGCGACAGATCCCGACATCGATGTCTCACTGTGAGTGACAGCTGGCTCTGCCTATCTAGAGGCTGTACCCGCCCCCTCCCCCGTCCGTTCCGCTAGTCAGCGCTAG
>NW_017308631.1:413-6001 GCF_000935625.1 Nanorana parkeri | reverse complement strand
CTCACCTCCCGATCTATTGAGCCGACGTGTTTCATTGTCACACGTCGGCTAGAACTATGAGGATCAGTGACTTTCACTAGACGTGGGCGATTCGTTTCGTTCCCAATTGAAATTCGGACGAAATTTCGGAAATTCGTAGATTCGGAGCATACGAATTTCCCAAATATAAAGCATCCGATTCCGGATAGGAACGAATCTCGTCCAGATCCTGTGGGTGCTCTGTTAACATTTAAACTAGGGATGCACCGATACCACTTTTTTAAGAGCGAGTACCGATACTTTTGATCAAGTACTCGCCGATACCAATTATCGATACTTTTCCTTAAAGGGACAGGTCACATTTTTTCTAAAGCAATACAAACTAATGCTTTAAGGTCACTTTTTTTATATTATGATTCATGAGATGACGAGGGAGCTCCCGGCCAATCGGAATGCCGGGGGCGCTGCGTCATTACACGGCGCCCGGCTTCCGGATTTGCTAGCTTCCTGATACAGGAAGTACTCGTGCTCGGCATCGGAGCATTTGGACGAGTACGAGTACTGACCCAAATACTCGGTATCGGTGCATCCCTAATTTAAACGGATGAAAACAAATGAAGAGAAGGATTTTAATGTCTCTTTAATAGTAAAGACGAGAGCGCAGCAACCGGAAATGACAAATGTGCCAATTCTGCTACCCCACCTCAAGTTGAATTTTCGGGAATTCGTCCGAATTCCGAATCCGAATCCCGAAACGAAACACATACAGGATCCGAAAAACAAAATCCTAAACGAAACGAATTTTTAGCCGCTGCACATGCCTAATTTTCACTCACCTCTCAGTTCTCCTTTAAAATCCCGATCGAGGTCCTAACCCTTCCCCCAACTCTACCCAAAAAAGAAAAATTTGTTTTTGGGGTTTTTTTTTTTTTGTGTGCTCCTTATGACATTGACCAATCTCGTGCTTTCAGGTGGCCGCCATGAACCAGCCGCGAGGGGATTTCTCCCTGGCCTCGGTGACCGATAAGCTGGTCGCGGTTGGCGGGAGAAATGAAAACGGGGCCATGTCTTCGGTGGAAATCTACTGCCCTCGGCTGGACACCTGGACCTACGTTTCGGAGCTCCCCAGGTGAACCGCAGCGGAGGCCGACTTGGGGCTCGTTCAGGGATTCTTATATGGTGGTAGGGGGGAGGCGCAATGCACCCGCTCTCTAATATACGGGAGCTGCATCTGGGTCATTGCAGACATGTGATTGAAGCGCCAGATTAAAAATTCCAGATCAATTTTATTTGGCAAAGCATTCAGTGACAACAGGCAACGTGTTTTGGGGGGGAATAAGAACCCCCCCTCCCCCCCCACCTTCATCATGCCTTATGGATGCAGAAAACAGAATATAATCTAGATTGGCCTCTCAACCTGTTTAACATGGAGGAACCCTTGAAATAATGTTCAGGGTTATGGGAAACCTACTAATAGCTACATCTCATGGTACATTAACTTCATGTCTGAGAATAAATGCCAAAATATAGACTTTGGCATATTTGACACCCAGGACTTCTCTATACCACCAAGTTTTTTTATTCTCGGTAATTCTCATAACGAAATGAAAAGAATGATAATAATAGAGAAAATGAAAAACAGAAAGCTTAAGTCATAGTGTTCCCTCAGTTCTCAGTGGAGAAAGGCCTCCTTAAATTGTTGGTGCGCCTTCACATTGGTGGTCATTGGGAGGAGGCCCCTCTTTCATTGCTGGTCATTAGGGAGCAGCTCCCTCTTCCATTGGCGGTCATTGTGAGAAGATCCCCCTTCCATTGGTAATCATTGGGAGAAGGTCCCTCCTTCCATTGGTGGTCATTGGGAGAAGGTCTCTCTTCCATTGGTGGTCATTGGGAGAAGGTCTCTCTTCCATTGGTGGTCATTGGGAGAAGGTCTCTCTTTCATTGGTGGTCATTCAGGAGAATGTCCCTCTTCCATTGGCGGTCATTGGGAGAAGGTCCCTCTTCCATTGCTGGTCATTGGGAGAAGGTCTCTCTTCCATTGGTGGTCATTGGGAGAAGGTCTCTTCCATTGGGAGAAGGTCCCTCTTCCATTGGCGGTCATTGGGAGAAGGTCCCTCTTCCATTGGCGGTCATTGGGAGAAGGTCTCTCTTCCATTGGTGGTCATTGGGAGAAGGTCTCTCTTCTATTGCTGGTCATTGGGAGAAGGTCTCTCTTCCATTGCTGGTCATTGGGAGAAGGTCTCTCTTCCATTGGTGGTCATTGGGAGAAGGTCTCTCTTCCATTGCTGGTCATTGGGAGAAGGTCTCTCTTCCATTGCTGGTCATTGGGAGAAGGTCTCTCTTCCATTGCTGGTCATTGGGAGAAGGTCTCTCTTCCATTGCTGGTCATTGGGAGAAGGTCTCTCTTCCATTGCTGGTCATTGGGAGAAGGTCTCTCTTCCATTGGTGGTCATTGGGAGAAGGTCTCTCTTCCATTGGGAGAAGGTCTCTCTTCCATTGGTGGTCATTGGGAGAAGGTTCCTCTTCCATTAGTGGTCATTATGAGAAGGTCCCTCTTCCATTGGTGGTCATTGAGCGAAGGTTCCTCTTCCATTGGTGGTCATTGGGAGAAGGTTCCTCTTCCATTGGTGCTCATTGGGAGAAGGTTCCTCTTCCCTTGCTGGTCATTGACGTTAGTGGTAGCTTATCCTGAGAGTCAGAAATTTCCCATTGCTCAAGGAACCCCTCGCAACCTCCTGGGGGAACCCTGGTTGAGAAAGGTTGACCTAGACTGTGATTATGATTGACAGGAGGATGGCGTCCTCTTCAGTCTGCTTCCAGTCCTCGACACGGCAGCCCCGTTTTGGTTGAATGCTTTGACAAACAAAATCAATCTGTACAAGAACCTTTTTATACCTTTTATCACAAAGGGCTTATGTAGGAAAGCAGAGCAGTGATGGGGCCGTAACCAATCGCAACAAGATTTTACTTTAGTAGACTAAATTATCATTAAAGGAGAACTACGAGGTCGAGGCTTTCCCCCATAGTTCTCCTAAGAGTAACGGGAGGACACAAACTAGCGTCCTCCCGTCACCCTAGGCTCAGTATATAGAGAGCTGTAGCTCGCGGTATACTGAGACGCCGCAGCTGAAGCAGATCCCGACAAATGTGTCTGGATCCGCCCAGCTGCGTGAGTGACAGCTGGCTCCTCCTATCTAGAGGCAGAGCCAGCTGAAACCGCCCCGTCCCCCGTCCGTTCCACCAGTCAGCGCTGGCGGATCGGAGCGGGGAGGGGGGAATCCAGCCCCTCCCCTGTCACGGCAGAGAGCCGTGACAGGATCGAGAGGTGAGCGAGCGCCGGTATGTGTTCGCTCACCTCCCGATCTACTGAGCCGACCTGTGACCGTCTCATTGTCACAGGTCGGCTAGAACTATGAGGTGAGTGATTTTTCACTCGACCATTAGTTCTCCTTTTAAAGAACATTTAGAAATAAGTTATAAGACATATATTGTACTAATTACCTCGATTTCATCGTCTCGCCTCCTTTTCCCTGTTATAGAAATCTAAATATGACGGTGTAGTCCAATAAGCACCAGTGTTGGACCCAGTGCAGTCTGTAATCAGCAATCAGTAACAGACCTTGTTCGACATGTCCTCATCCCTGATGCAAATATGAAAATGTCTTGATGGGTGGGTGTCTGTCTGGGGCAGTGGGGGTGGGGAAGTAAGCAATTCCAGGTCCAGGAGGGTACTCCAAGTCCAAAACCTTAGAGAGGGAATGTCTGATTGGCTGGGAACAAACAGGAAGTGTCCGTAGGGTCTCGGTGGGCCATTGAGCAGGTTTAATATAGTTTGTTACAATGTTGCCACGTCTCTTTCCTACTGCAGGTTCACGTACGGCCACGCCGGCACGGTCCACAAAGACTTCATCTACATCTCCGGGGGGCACGACTACCAGATCGGCCCCTACAGGAAGAACCTGCTGTGCTACGACCCCCGGGCGGACGTCTGGGGGGAGCGGAGGCCCATGATCACCGCCCGGGGCTGGCACAGCATGTGCACCCTGGACGACAGCATCTACGCCATCGGGGGCAGCGACGACAACCAGAACTCCATGGAGCGCTTCGACATCCACAGCGTGGAGTGCTACAGCCCCCAGTGCGACCAGTGGGTGCGCGTCGCTCCCCTGCTGCAGCCCAACAGCGAATCCGGCGTGGCCGTCCTGGGCGGCAGGATCTACGTCCTGGGGGGCTACAGCTGGGAGAGCACCACCTTCTCCAGGATGGTCCAGGTCTACGACAAGGACAGGAAGAAGTGGGGGAAGGGGCCGGACCTGCCCAAGACCGTGGCCGGGGTCTCCGCATGCGTCTGCATGCTGAAAAACAGAGGCGACGACAGGAATAAGAAAAGCAAGACGAAGAGGCACTCGGACAGAGGATGGTGAGCGCTGGCGGGCGGGCCGAGGACTATGAGCCCATTGCGGGGACTCTCCATTGCGGGGACTCTGTACTGACTCGCTGAAAATCACTTCAACCCCCTCTGTGTGTGTGTGTGTGTGTGTGTGGACTTAAAGTGTACCTGTCACGTAGGCAGCCATTTTTCTATACACTCAATGTTATAACTCTGCTGCCACCTTGTGGCTGGATCCCGATATGACCGACTTTTATGCATTATGTCATTTTGTCTGCTGGAATAGTTGGCAGTTGCTTGCTTGTGATGTCACTGGTTCCTCCTTTTTTATTTTATTTTTACCCCTTACAAGGGCAATTATCCGCAGTTAGTCTCTACCACAGGGCAATATAAGATGGGAGCTTCCATTGCTGTGTCGGACATAAATGATTCCGTTCAATGAGAGATCCGCGTCCCTGTCCTGTAGAAATAACGTGAAGATGAAGAAATAAAAACGACATGTGCTCAACCCCAAGAAAAAGAGGCGCTCCGAGAGTCCCCCAAATGTGCAAGAATAATAATAATGGTGTGTGTGTGTGTGTGTGTGTGCGCGCGCGTGTGTGTGCGCGTCCTGAGGGTGGAAGAACAATGAAGCGCCGGGAGCCAAAACGTTTCCGGAGTCATCTTCTCCCTTCTTCAGGGCCGATCGCTGTTTTTTTTAATCGAAACACGACAATAGGTGTATAATTTCATTGGATGATCCTTTCCCCCAGCCCCCCTCAACCCTCCTTATAATGGAGGAACCCTTGAAATTAGGGATGCCGATACCAGGTACTCGCCGATACCAATTACCGAGTTCCTGAAGTCCCATGCAGGAAGCCAGGTGGCGTGCAATGACTCGCCACCCGGCTTCCCCATCAACCATCAAGTCTGTCCCCTCTTACCTTGTCCAGCCTGTCTCACCCCCGGGGGCCTCTCCAGCCAGAACGCGGCCTTCCTCCGGTACCCAGCCGGAGCCGTCTGGCCGGGCCAATCATGGAAGCCGGAGCGCCGTGTAATGACGCGACGCCCCGCTTTCCGATTTGGCTGGGAGGCCGGCTCCGTGCTCCGTCGTCATGAGATGACGAGAGAGCATGAGCCAATCGGAATGCCGGGCGCTGCGTCATTGCACGGCGCCCGGCTGATTGGCCAGCTTCCCGACCAATCAGGAAGCCGGGCAGTGCGTCATTAATGACACGCT
>NW_017308631.1:0-303 GCF_000935625.1 Nanorana parkeri | reverse complement strand
GCCGGGAAGTCGGCTTCATGCTCTCTCATTACAAGTGACGAGGGAGTACGGAGCCGCTTCCCGGACAATCAGGAAACCGGGCAGCGTGTAATGACACAGCTCCCGGCTTCCTGATACAGGAAGTACTCGTGCTAGGTATCGGAGCATTTGGGCGAGTACGAGTACTCACCCAAATACTCTGTATCGGCACCGATATCCATACTGGTATCGGTGCATCCCTACTTGAAATAACTCAGGGGAACCCCTTCTAAACATCGGGGTCAGTACATTGTACATACAATAAAGAGAATTATGAAAGAGAAG
>NW_017308630.1:161993-167636 GCF_000935625.1 Nanorana parkeri | reverse complement strand
GTGGCAACGGGGATAAAAAAAATCTCCGGGGTTGGGGGGTGGTGCGGAAGAGCAAGCGTTGGCTGGCGGGGAGAAGCCACAAGTTTCAGGATGGCTGAGTGGTGAGGAGAACAGAGCCGCTGTCATCCTGTCAGTTTCCAGATGACAGCGGCTCTGTGCGTGGCCGAGCGGGGGATCGATAAGTATCATGATATTTACCGATCCTCTGTGCAGCACAAACACCGGAGTGATCGTGTGATCACTCCAGTGTTTGTAAATAACTGGGGACACATAGGGGGTTATTCACAAAGCTGCCAAAGGCAGCCGTGTGAATAACCAACCCGAAGTGAATTGAGCCGAACGCTATAGAACAGGATCTGACGCCAGTACCGTTAGTAGCGCTCACATGGATTCAACCAAAGAATAGACCTACCCTTAAAATGATGTCGCCATTAACTCAGGCATTTCCGGAGGTATGGGACCGGTCAGTACAGACACTGCAGATTTCATCATATGTGGCTCCTTTGACTCCTATCCTGGGAAATAAGGCCTTTCCTCCAGGTTTGGAGGTAACTAATTTCTTGTGTTGGACACGAGGAAAACCTTCTCCAATTGTACAGGGCCTGACAGAATGGGGTCTGAAATCCTTAGAAGAATTAGAAGCTGAGACGGGACAAAGGGGCACTCAATGGCTAAGTTATCTTCAGCTTAAATATTTTTATCTTAATCTGTCATCAGAGGCATCATTGAGGCGGCCACTAATGCATTTAGAAGACCTTTGTCTGAAAAACAAAGGGGGCTCACATATTCTGTCAAGGCTGTATAATATTCTTATATCACATATGTACCCATTTTGCCCTTTTGTGGAAAAAGAATGGGAGTGAGAATTGGAGTGAGTATTGAGTTGGGCTGGCAGAATGGGAGAAGGCCTTTTTATTAGTGTTCAAAGCGAGTGTAGATCCGAGAATGCAAGAAAGAAATTATAAGATCTTAATGCGATGGTAGAAGTGCCCAGATCGTATTGCAAAATATTATACATCAGTATCAAGAGATTTTTTGGCGTTGCGGGATAGAAAAGTGGACCATGCTACATGTTTGGTGGGCTTGTGGAAAGTTGAAATACTATTGGCAAACTATCTTTGATGGTGGTAGGAGGGGGGATCCCTGAAACACTGGAAGTCGCTTTAGTCTTAATTATCCCAGGATCAATTAAGACAGTTAGGAAGGGGGTACTTAGATTTTTTGTAGCAGCAGCTCGAGCTCCCATACCCAGACTGTGGAATTCATCACAGCTACATGCAATTAAAGAATGGATAATAGAAGTAAATGATCTAATGTGCATGGAAGAACTTTCTGCTAAGCTTAATGAGGCCACTCAGGTCTGTGAAACAATATGGGGCACATGGAAGGAATTTCTAAACTCACCCAGCTTATGTGGATTTCTTGAAAAAGAGGATTAAGTTTTTTTACAACGGGCGGACGGCACTGCAGCATTGGCGGGTTGCCGTCTCCAGACGGCATTTTTTTTCTGCTCGCGCGCGCCCCCTAGCGGGCACGCACAGGCAGAAAAGACCCGACCATTGCACACACCCGTTACCGGGTGTTTCACATATAGGCGATCAGCGGCTCCATAGCCCGCCGATCGTCTATATGTGCTCGTTCGCGTACGCCTTGTCGCACGCAATTTTAAGGCTTGACATGTTTGGTGTCTTTTTACCCGACGTGACCTCGCTTTTATATTTTACCAAAAAATTGGGTAATAATAAATGTTTTATCATTTAATATAGGGGAAACTGTTTTTTTTTTATTTCGGTAATTTTTCCTTAATATAGTAAAAAAATGAAAAAACCCCAATGGTGAATAAATACCACCAAAAGAAAGCTCTATCTGTCCCCAAAAAAGGGTATAAAATTCATTTCAGTACAGCGCTGCATGACGGAATAAATGTCAGTCAAAGTACCGCAGCGCTGAATACTGAAAAATGGCCTGGATGGGAAGGGGGTTTAACACCGCGGATGTCAACTGGTTAAATAGAGATTAGACTTCTAGAGTGTCCCCCATTCGTGTGTTTTTTTGGGTTTTTTTCTTGGCTGGTATTGCTTGTATTGTCTTGTTTAGTTGGCTGTTTGTTATTAAATGTAAAAAGCACATAGGAGCTCTTTGTTATTAAATGTAAAAAGCACATAGGAGCAGTGGGACTTAGAAGAGCTCTTCGCTTCTCTCTCCGAGAAAGTATGGCATACTATATCTTGCACATTCAAATGTCTACGTACACTTATCGAGGTATTTGGTGGAGGGGTGATATCAATGTAAGTGTAAAAGGATATGATTAGAACATATAAATAATGAAAGATTGTGAAGTGAGGGGGAAACGAAGCTGGATGTAGCTAGGGTATGATATACATTGGAATTTTTTTTATGGATATGAGGCAAATGTATAATTGTTTGTTTGGAATAAAATAAAATAAATATTATTCAAGAGATGAGTAGATTGTACGTAAGTGATACAGTCCTGGGTAAAAGTTTTGGGAATGACACAAATATTAATTTTTACAAATTCTGCTGCTTCAGTTTGTATAATGGCAATTTGCATATACTCCAGAATGTTATGAAGAGTGATCAGATCAATTGCAATTAATTGCAAAGTCCCTCTTTGCCATGAATATGAACCTAATCCCCCAAAAATCATTTCCACTACCGACATCATGTCATTGATTCTCTCGTTAACACAAGTGTCAGTGTTGACGAGGACAAGGCTGGAGACCACTTTGTCATGCTGATTGAGTTAGAATAACAGACTGGAAGCTTTAAAAGGAGGGTGGTGCTTGAAATCATTGTTCTTCCTCTGTTAACCTTGGTTACCTGCAAGGAAACACATGCAGTCATCATTGCTTTGCACAAAAAGGGATTCACAGGCAAGGATATTGCTGCTACTAAGATTGCACCTAAATCAACCATGTATCAGATCATCAAGAACTTTAAGGAGAGAGGTTCAATTGTTGCCACTGTAGGAATGGCAGCAGGCAGGTATGAGTGCATCTGCATGCACAGCGAGGCAAAGACTTTTGGAGGATGGCCTTGTGTCAGGAAGGGCAGCAAAGAAGCCACTTCTCTCCAGGAAAAAAACATCAGGGACAGACTGTAATTCTGCAAAAGGTGCAGGTATTGGACTACTAAGGACTGGGGTAAAGTCATTTTCTCCCCTTTCCGATTGTTTGGGGCATCCAGAAAATACCTTGTCCAGAAAAGAAAAGATGAGCGCTACCATCAGTCCTGTGTCATCCCAACAGTAAAGCATCCTGAGACCATTCATTTCGGGGGTTGCTTCTCAGCCAAAGCAGTGGGCTCACTCACAATTTTGCCTAAGAACACAGCAATGAATAAAGAATGGTACAAAAATATCCTCCAAGAGCAACTTCTCCCAACCATTCAAGAACAGTTTGGTGACAAACAATGCCTTTAACAAGCATGATGAAGCACCTTGTCATAAGGCACAGGTGATAACTAAGTTGCTTGGGGAACAAAACATTTAAATTTTGGGTCCATAGCCAGCAAACTCCCCAGACCTTAGTGAGAACTTGTGGTCAATCCTCAAGAAGCGGGTGAACCCCCCCCCCCCCCCCTCACAAATTCTGACAAACTCCAAGCATTGATTATGCAAGAATGAGCTGCCATCAGTCAGGATGTGGCCCAGAATTTGATTGACAGCATGACAGGGTGAATTGCAGAGGTCTTGAATAAGAAGGGTCAACTATGCAAATATTGACTCTTTGCATATTGTCAATAAAAGCCTTTGACACTTATGAAATGCTTGTAATTATACTGCACTATACTATAGTAACATCTGGCAAGATCTTAAAACACTGAAGCAGCAGACTTTAGAATGACTATATGTCATTCTCAAAACTTTTGACCAGGACTGTACATACTTTACAGCCCCACATTATTGGGTTATGCCTATATTAACCCCTTCATGACCAACGACGTACAGTGTACGTCGCTGGCATCGGGGCTGTTTAAACTTGTCGACTGTTGGCTTTACCGTAGAAGCGATTCTGCCAACTCTGTCTACGGCCCTGTGAAGGGGTCCCTCCCCGCCCGACACCCCAGCCGTGTTTCCCGGGCTCTGCTGCCCCTTCTACGGGCCCGGGACCGGCTTCTTCGGTGTCGGCGGGAAGCTGGTGAGGAGATGGACGAACCTCACTTCCGGTCCCATAGCTGTCAGTACTGGGCTCCTGAAAGTGCGATCTGCACTTCAATAGATTATTTGGAGTGTAAAGGTGACACTAGGGGAATAGACGAATGACGCCCAGCGGCATTCGGCTTGGCTATTCTGCTCGGTACCTCTGTGGTACCGAGCAGAATAGAAAAACAGTTACAATTTTTTTTTTTTATAGAAAACTGTTTTATATTGGCCGGGACCAGCTGTCATTACAATGAGAGCTCGGTGGAGCTGGCGGTGATATCAAAGACGGCTCTGTTAAGCTCTCATTGTAATCCAGTGACGTGTGGTACCTCTTGCTCGGGGTGAGGCATTCCCCAGCCTCGCCCCCGTTGGCCAAAGCCCCGCCCCCACCAAAGCTCCACCTCCTGTCGGGCGAAACGCCGCCCCACCTGTGGAAGCCCCGACCCATCCCCAAGCTAGTGTAAAGGAGGGAGGAGACAAGGAGGAGCCTCCCTGTATCTTACTTGCGCCTCACCGCTGAGGTTCCGTGACAGGTTACCTGTTAGATGCCGATCTGAATGCAGAAAAAGCCGTAAGCTTCAGACATGAAGCTGACAGCTTTTTCCTCCATAATTCTAGGTGAGACTCTGCCTCCCCTGACCGCACGTCCCTGGTAATGACAGTTCAGCATCCCCTGGTTACCTTGTAACCAGGGGACGCTGAACTGTCATTACACACTGAGAACACGGCGGAGCCACCGTGATATCAGATCACAGCATTAGCTCCCTGTTATCTGCCGATTCCCCTGCTATGTTTTTTTTTTCTATTATTTTGACAGCTGCCACAGGCTGCCATCAGAGTAAAGAAATAAAAAAAACAACAAATAGCATTGGAATGAATAGCTAGGCTGCTATTGGCCATTTCAAATTGGAATAGCCAATAGTAGGCTGGCTATTGCACCCGCCTACTGCTGCTGTCAATCAGCAGAGGTGGACCTGAAGTTCTCCATCAGGTCCACCTCTGCTGATTGACAGCAGCAGTAGGTGGGTGCAAAAGCCAGCCTGCTATTGGCTATTCCAATTTGAAATGGCCAATAGCAGCCTAGCTATTCATTCCTATGCTATTTTTTTTGTTTTGTTTATTTCTTTACTCTGACGGGACCCTGTGGCAGCTGTCAAAATGATGGGTAAAAAAACATAGCAGGGGAATCAACAGTTAACAGGGAGCTAATGCTTCCCATGTTATTTGATGCTTTATTTTTCTTTGTATTCAGACAGCAGCCATAAAAAAATAAAAATAAACAGGGGAATCGGCCGATATCAGGGGGGAGACAGGTTAGGATTGGTCAGGGCATTTTTTTTTAAATGGGGGTCCCTCCTAACATTTATAACGTTTGGGAGGAGGACCCCACGCTGTGTTTATTTGTTTACATATTGCGGAGAGAACAGTCTGCTTCGGCAGACTGTTCTCCCCGCTTCGGCTGTGTGTTAAACTCAAGT
>NW_017308630.1:116847-161769 GCF_000935625.1 Nanorana parkeri | reverse complement strand
GAAGCATATGCATTCGGCTCGGCTGAGCCCTTCGGCTGCTGTACGGGCTATTGTGAATGGCCCGTACAGCGGCCTTTCGGTTCCACTGAACCGAAGGGCTCCCGCAGTCGAAGTGAGCCGAAGGATTAGCAGACGGTTCGGCTTAATCCTTCGGCTCGTTAGTGAATAACCCTCATGGTGTTTGGGGTTTTAAGTAATTTTCAGACCTAAAATGTGGAATATTACATGGGTGCAAAAAATGAAAAAAAGGCCTCAGTCATGAAGGGGTTAAGAATGAGACCTCTAAGATGTGTCCACATGTACTGTTCTCCATGATCCTCCCTCCCAAAAATATATAGGTAATGAAACAAGTATACTGTACAACATGTGGTCCCAATCAAAAATAGTGATGACTAACTCACAAAATCCATTGATTCTTCTATTTATTTATCGTAATATGTATATGTTGGACTACATGATCAGTGGAATATCACACAATTTAGGGATCCAGGTAATCTCGATTAATGAATCAGGCAATATTCCGCAGACTGGGCAAAGTTTTATGCATATGGTGAAAGAAGTAGTGAAAAAATAAAAAGATAAAAATATTGGTAGGTTGCTTTGTTCATTTCTAAAGGTGCCCATACACCTTACAATTATTGTATGATAATCGTATGCGATCGACTTTTCGTACGACAATTGTAACGTGTGAAGTTCCCGACCGGTAGTACTGTACAATTGTAAGACTTTTGACGGTCAAGCATGTTTGAAAACTTTGGTCGATTGTACGATGTTTGCATGGTTGGTGGCGTTTCCGTCCATCAAAAGTCGTACAATTAACACTGCGCATGCGCAAACAAAAATAAATGCTGTCAATTACCGCAAGTCGTCCAGGTGTTTTTTTTTAAACTACCGCTGATTGAACCTTTCCATAATCGGGGCAGGATGGGGCCGTCGTATGAAAATCGTACGACGGTTCGACCATCAGATGAAAAGTTTCGTCCGATAATCGTAAGGTGTATGGGCACCTTAAGGCTTCCCAAAATTGGTCAATAAAGGTAATTAAGTGTTGCTTGCCAATATCAGGTAATTTCTCCTCTACTTAAAGTAGTATTAAAAACTATCAAACTTTATTTCAATAATGAATCCAATTCAAACAAATATATATTACCTAACAAAGCATTTCCTAAAATTTTTGCCCAAACACTTGGGCCTGGTTCACACTGAGCGTATTGTCGCAGCTGATTCAGCACGATAAAATGCTTCACCAAAAAAATCCCATTCATTCTTATGGCCCCTGTTCACACCTGATCCTTTTGTCGCAATAAGCAAAACGCCTGTCACTGGAAAAAGTACATGAACTTCCTTTGGGCAGATTACAGCTCATTTTGTCCCCATAGAGTCAATATGAAACGTTGGGAAACACAAGTTGCAATTGGTTTTGCATGTTTTTGTGCATGCTTTTGCCATTTGCATCAATGTGTCACAATCTGTTCATAAAAATGCACAAAAATGCTATCGCCTAGGTGTGAATCAAGCCTTAGGATACATTCACACCAGCAACCGCGCTCAACCACACGGCTGTTGGTGTGAGTGTCAACAGTGCTGATGTGCTTGAATAAGCCGCATCACCTGTTTCTTTTTTGTAGAACTTAATTGAAATGTCACAAAAGATATGTCATTCAGTTCTATGTGCTCACCACCATGCAAAACAGTTGTACCGCATCTCAGAGCAGTGCGCTTAAAAAAAGTGCTGCATGTTGTAAATTTTTGTAAGCACACACCAGAACGCAGTGGTGTGCCCCAAGCCACTTCTTGACAAGGCAATTTGTCTTGTGCTTGGGCTGTGCTGGAATATACGGCCAACGCAGCCCAAACGCAAGTAGTGTGAATCAGCCCTTAGTCATATTTGTGAATAGCTGGCTCCAATTCTCTCAGCTCCACTTCCCTGAACTGCTTGCTCAGTACAAGGGACATTAAAGTCTTCAGCAGCTGTTCATCCACAAGTTTTTAGAAGGGAGGAAGGAAGAGGTAGGAAGGAGGAGCAGTGAGACTTACAGTGTCTGTGTGTTTGCCTTTCTGAGCATTTATGTTTGTGGAGACATACACAACATACTAGCACACACAAGGGTGGTTCCATGGGACCCTGCAAAGGAAAGGAACCACCCTAAAGCATGATATCAGGGCCAGTGCTAAGGGGACCAGCTGATTCTACAGAAAGCTAAAACCTTTAAACATCAAGAAACAGCATCCATTATAAGTGATTTAATCAGAATTTGAAATATCTTTAAACCTTTAGACTTTAATATCACTTTAAGGTGGGGTGCTAGAGAAGTCATTTTCCTTAAGGTGTTATTGTTTTCTTCTTTTTTATATTCAAAGCATTTTACCTATATTTTTGCATTATTTGCTCTAGTCTTCCTATTATTTTGATGACAGTTTTACATAGGTCCCTTAATTTAAGATGACCATATACTGGGTGTCCTCATATGGCTTATGTATAGAAACCTACATTTTCTCAAAGACAGAGGATACAGGAAAGCAACTACCTATGTTGTTTTAGCCTCTGTTTTGTCTCCATAGCTATTGCCATGAGACATAACTGAAGTCATTATAAGACTGGTGTTCAGCTCAGTACACCCTTTAGACACTTTAATGTATTGCTTGCCTCACTCAGGTGTTACAGGACCCTGTTAGTGACCCTGTTAATAACATTTCAAATTGAATATCAATTTAAAATGGCATGTACAGTGGTGGTGCACAGATTAGCTTTCTTTATTATGGTTAGGACCAAAAAATATTGCATGAGAGTATGATTTACTGCTTAACATTATTACCTTATTAGGTTGTTAGAGATTTCAGTCAGACATATAAACCCTCAAAGCAGGCTGCTACAATTGTCTCTTTAGCTAATCCATACTGGTAATTCTTTTTCATCTACTAAATTTATGTGTAAAACAAAAAAATATATTGGGAGCAAAGAAAATCATGAAGAAAACAACCTTACCCAAAACCATTACATGATGAGACTTGCATTTCTCTGCACCTAAGCAATGCAGGTTTCCACAAGGGCACATAAACACTTCTGTTCTATGTGACCCGTTCACACTACAATGAAGTGGAGAGGCGTGGAAATAGCAGCATGGTTTCATTTTTTTTCCGTACTGCACAAGTCTCCATCCGCCCATCCGTGACAAAGATTTTTGTTAGGGGAGGGTTGGTTGGAGTCTACATATGGTGACTTTATTACACGCAAAGAAGGTGGAGGTATTCAACAGGAGGAAGCTTTGGTGCGCTCCACCTATAGTAGTCTGAGCAATTTTGACCTTGGTGCTGCACTTGTGTTTTGTGAGTGTTCACCTTTTTTGGGAGTTTTCAATAATAAAGGATACTGCACTATGATTTGCCCTTTCTTTGCCTCATATGTTCTCTGAGGGTTTGTAGTAAAGAATTCCAGAGTGGAGTAACCTCAGACTGGATATACATTTACAAACACTTATTTTTTTAGACCAGTTTATTGATGTACCTGGTTATCTACATTTGTCAAGTTTTATTCCACCTGGGTAGCAACTGGTGGTTGTGAAGAGCTTTGTGTCATTTGGAGGAGAAAATAATGCAGTTTTAAAATGCTCATGGATGTTCTACATTAAGGACTGCACTTGCCGATACTTATGCTAAGAGAGAAAATAAATTTTGAAACTGAATTGCCTGATTTGCACTAAGCAATTTGGGTTTTTGTACACACATACATACATTATATTGCCAACGGTATTGGGTCACCCCTCCAAATCATTGCATTCAGGTGTTCCAGTCACCTCCATGGCCACAGGAGCTCAGTGAATTCCAGTGATAGGTTGCCACCTGTGCAATAAGTCCATCCGTGAAATTTCATTGCTACTAAATATTCCACGGTCAACTGTTAGTGGTGTTAACAAAGTGGAAGCAACTGGGAACAACTGCAACTCAGCCACAAAGTGACAGAACGGGGTCAGCGCATGATGAAGCGCACAGTGCGCAGAAGTTGGCCAACTGTATGCAGAGTCAATAGCTACAGACCTCCAAACTTCACGAGGCCTTCAGATTGGCACAACAGTGCGTAGAGAGCTTCATGGAATGGGTTTCCATGGCCGAGCAGCTGCATCCAAGCCTTACATCACCAAGTGCAATGCAAAGCGTTGGATACAGTGGTGTAAAGCACGCCACCACTGGACTCTAGAGAAGTGGAGACGTGTTCTCTGGAGTGACAATACAACAGCAAAAAGTTTCCCAACACACTCACCAGCATGCAAAAAAACTTGTCTTACCGCTTTTTTTGCATGCTGGCTGGTGAGTGTGCTGGGAAACTTTTTGCTGTTGTACTGTATGAAGCCCTTCGATGTGCACCTTGCTGTAAAGCTGCTGACGAATTGATGAGTGCGTTTGCCATTTGTTTTGCTTGACTGATTTGGTGCAGTGACGCATGGGCTGTCTCGGCTGCCGTTGTGATGTGCGGGGTCCCATGTGCGTCCCTGTGCCTTTAAGGGAGATTGGGCTTCCTCCTGACAAACCTGCACCCAATTTTATCTTTTGCCACATGTGCTCCAAGATGGAGACTCTCATAGTTTATAGTTAGGACCGCACTATATAGAGGTGCCTTGGCGCGGCTGTGCGGCTTTCACATTTTCTGCAGAAGACGTGTATCTAAACCTGTTTTTAACCTTAGCGGTGAGACAAGTTTTTTTGCATGCTGCCTGGTGAGTGTGCTGGGAAACCTTTTGCTGTTGTACTGTTTAAAGCCTTTCCATGTGCACCTTGCTGTAAAGCTGGTGACGAATTGATGAGTGCGTTTGCCATTTGTTTTTCTCTGGAGTGACAAATCACACTTCTCTGTCTGGCAATCCGAAGGACGTGTCTGGGTTTGGCGGTTGCCAGGAGAACGGTACTTGCCTGACTACATTGTGCCAAGTGTAAAGTTTGGTGGAGGGGGGATTATGGTGTGGCGTTGTTTTTCAGGGGTTGGGCTTGGCCCCTTAGTTCCAATGAAGAAAACTCTTAAAGCATCAGCATACCTAGAGATTTTGGACAATTTCATGCTCCCAACTTTGTGGGAACAGTTTGGGGATGGCCCCTTCCTGTTCCAATATGACTGTGCACCTGTGCACAAAGCAAGGTCCATAAAAGACATGGATGATTGAGTTTGGGGTGGAGGAACTTGACTGGCCTGCACAGAGTCCTGACCTCAGCCCGATAGAACACCTTCGGGATGAATTAGAGTGGCGACTGCCAGCCAGGTCTTCTCCTCCAACATCAGTAGCTGACCTCACAAATGCACTTGTGGAAGAATGGACAAACATTCCCATAGACCAGGGGTGCCCATTAGGTAGATCGTGATCTACCAGTAGCTCTGAAAGCTGATGCTGGTAGATCACGAAGGGTGTGAATGGCGGCCCCTTTATTCCATTTTGGTATATTTATTTAGCTGTGCACACATGATTACCTATTAGCCTGAGTCTGCTGAGCCAAGCTCCCTGACACCTTTCTGGTGGATACTTGGTGGTTGAAGTGCTATGTGTTACATCAAAGAATATTAGTTTACACAGCCTGTTGCAAAATACAGCAAGGTGAGCCAGGAGAGAGAGCGGGGAGAGACAGCCAGGGGAGAGAGCAAGTAGAGACAGCCAGAGGAGAGAGAGCGAGTAGAGACAGCCAGAGGAGAGAGAGCGAGGAGAGACAGCCAGGGGAGAGAGCGAGGAGAGACAGTTGCGGCTTTCACATTTTCTGCAGAAGACGTGTATCTAAACCTGTTTTTAACCTTAGCGGTGAGACAAGTTTTTTTGCATGCTGCCTGGTGAGTGTGCTGGGAAACCTTTTGCTGTTGTACTGTTTAAAGCCTTTCCATGTGCACCTTGCTGTAAAGCTGGTGACGAATTGATGAGTGCGTTTGCCATTTGTTTTTCTCTGGAGTGACAAATCACACTTCTCTGTCTGGCAATCCGAAGGACGTGTCTGGGTTTGGCGGTTGCCAGGAGAACGGTACTTGCCTGACTACATTGTGCCAAGTGTAAAGTTTGGTGGAGGGGGGATTATGGTGTGGCGTTGTTTTTCAGGGGTTGGGCTTGGCCCCTTAGTTCCAATGAAGAAAACTCTTAAAGCATCAGCATACCTAGAGATTTTGGACAATTTCATGCTCCCAACTTTGTGGGAACAGTTTGGGGATGGCCCCTTCCTGTTCCAATATGACTGTGCACCTGTGCACAAAGCAAGGTCCATAAAAGACATGGATGATTGAGTTTGGGGTGGAGGAACTTGACTGGCCTGCACAGAGTCCTGACCTCAGCCCGATAGAACACCTTCGGGATGAATTAGAGTGGCGACTGCCAGCCAGGTCTTCTCCTCCAACATCAGTAGCTGACCTCACAAATGCACTTGTGGAAGAATGGACAAACATTCCCATAGACCAGGGGTGCCCATTAGGTAGATCGTGATCTACCAGTAGCTCTGAAAGCTGATGCTGGTAGATCACGAAGGGTGTGAATGGCGGCCCCTTTATTCCATTTTGGTATATTTATTTAGCTGTGCACACATGATTACCTATTAGCCTGAGTCTGCTGAGCCAAGCTCCCTGACACCTTTCTGGTGGATACTTGGTGGTTGAAGTGCTATGTTTTACATCAAAGAATATTAGTTTACACAGCCTGTTGCAAAATACAGCAAGGTGAGCCAGGAGAGAGAGCGGGGAGAGACAGCCAGGGGAGAGAGCAAGTAGAGACAGCCAGAGGAGAGAGAGCGAGTAGAGACAGCCAGAGGAGAGAGAGCGAGGAGAGACAGCCAGGGGAGAGAGCGAGGAGAGACAGCCAGGGGAGAGAGCGAGTAGAGACAGCCAGGGGAAAGAGAGTGAGGAGACAGCCAGGGGAGAGAGCGAGGAGAGACAGCCAGGGGAGAGAGTGAGTAGAGACAGCCAGAGGAGAGAGAGCGAGGAGAGACAGCCTGGGGAGAAAGCGAGTAGAGACAGCCAGAGGAGAGAGAGCGAGGTTTTGTTTTCGTTGGTAGATCTCATGTAGTTTGTCATTTGAAAAGTAGATCTTAACACAAAACATTGTGGGCACCCCTGCCATAGACACACTCCTAAACCTTGTGGACAGCCTTCGCATAAGAGTTGAAGCTGTTATAGCTGCAAAAGGTAGGCCAACTAAATATTGAACCCTACGGACTAAGACTGGAATACCATTAAAGTTCATGTGGGTGCAAAGGCAGGCGTCCCAATACTTTTGGCAATATAGTGGGTGTGTGTGTGTGTGTATATATATGCACCGATTGTTGTATGTTTGCACAATTTTTCATGGATTTACATGACATTTGCACAAACGCGAATGTTTTTATTTAGGATTTTTTTTATACATTTGTTTTTATGTATAGTGTCAGGTAGTGCAACCTAGGTAAACAGTTACCAGAACAATCATAGCTGCATTGTGGCTCACCCCTATTGACTCCACTTGCATAGCTTGACTGTCCAATAGTGGTGGAATTCAGCATGTCCAATTAGAGGAGCAGGAAGGAGCCAGGAAAACTCTGGATGCAGTTTGCAAACAGAGTGACAAAGCTTTGTAGGGTACTAGGAAGCTCTGCTGATGAACTCATCCAGTTATCCAGTATATCAAAACTACTTACAACGTCTTTACAATAAATCTACAACAATCAAGTTTACAACAATTTACACAGAAAAACAACTTTATTTCAAATGTAGGAGATGTATCCTCTGTGACTGTGTGACCAGATTCAGCATGTGAGCTGAGACTCAGAAGAAAGTATGAGGCTAGTCAGAGGTGTAGCAAGGTCATGAGGAGCCCCGGGGGCAGGTCCTTCATTCGCACTGAACCCTCTTCTAATCTGTCATGGAGGGGAGAATCGGGTCATTTCAAGCCTACACTCCGAGGTGGATCGGGAGGGGTGCTGCTACACCAAATGAAGGGAGCATAGAAGCGGGTCTAAAGCCACTGATGTACCATGGAGTCCTGCCACATTACATTATACAGCAATGCTGAATTCCATCAGCTGTGCAGAGTCTCAGGATGGCTGTGCAGAGTCTCAGGGGGGCTTTGGGGTGTCTCACGGAGGCTATGCGGAGTTTCAGGTGGGCTGGGGGGTCTTAGGTGGCCTGGTGGGGCTCAGGTTAGGCTGTGCAGATGATTTATTATTATTAATAATTTGTATTTTATTTATCAGGTTTTTATTTTTTTACTTTTAATAGTTTTTTTCATTTTTATTTATTTTATTATTCTTTACTTTTTTTCCATTTAACTTTATTGGTATCAAACAGAGGATAACAAGCCCCTGTGTGATAGCATTCAGAGGTGGCAGGTTCTCTTTATGAAGAACAACAGGGACCCCGAAAACCACGGCACATGGCGGGGGATGGCGGACAAGCAGCCTGCATTCAAGTGATTTCAGTGGCTGTATAGCCGCTGAAATCGCTTGTACAAAATGGCAATCCCTCTACCTTTAGGGCTAAATGTAGCAAAAAAAAACCTGCCCGGGATTTCATCAGGGTTGCACACAAAAGTACAAACACACATGCGGAGACAGACAGAGAGAGAGAGAGAGACAGAGAGAGATAAACAGATAGAGACAGTGACAGACAGAGAGAAAGACAGACACAGACAGACAGAGATTGACAGACAGAGAGAGGGACAGACAGAGATTGACAGACAGAGAGAGGGACAGAGAGAGATTGACAGACAGAGAGAGGGACAGAGAGAGATAGAAACAGACAGAGACAGTGACAGACAGAAACAGTGACAGAGAGAAAGACAGACAGATAGAGAGAGATTGACAGACAGAGAGAGGGACAGACAGAGAGAGGCAGACAGGGACTTAGGAGCGCACGGGACTCTGGACTTAGGAGCGCACGGGACTCAGGACTTAGGAGCGCACGGGACTCTGGACTTAGGAGCGCACGGGACTCTGGACTTAGGAGCGCACGGGAATCTGGAGTGTTTGATAAAACATCTGCATCACTGAAAACATTGAGCTGTGCTCCAGTCAAGCGCAGCTGCTACTGCTGGCTACACTCCAAAACAGAGCTCAATGATTTCAATGACACTGTCACCAATGTTTTAACAAACAGGACATGCCCGGCTTCCCTCTAGATGAGCGATTTCCATGCCCGTCTTTGGATGATCTGTACATGTCTCACAAAGCCAGCAGCGGGTTTAGGTGTTGTGCTCAGGTGCATACCTGACACACCCCATGGCCAGGTGCCCCTTCAAACCGATGCCTGGGGACACATGCCCCCCTTTGCTACGCCACCAAGGCTGGCGACAGTTCACATGTTGAACCTCCTCAGAAAATTTGTGAAAACAGGCAGCGATCACAAGCAATTCACCTCACACTCCCTCCTTGGTAAGCCAGGAGGAGAGAAATCAAAGAACGTATATTAGTTTGGGAGGGAAACATAGACTGCTGCTGAAGAAATCCCACCTCCTTGAAGTCTAGGGGGGAGGGTTTGTGGGCGGAGACTGAAAAGACACGTCCTCAGCATGTCATAGTGCTTCACATGAATGAGCACAGAGGGTAGCTACTTTTTAGTTCCCATAGGCACCATGGAGGAGAAAGTAGCCAGCCTCTGGCAGGAAGTTGTGGATGGAGAAAAATAAAATTAATTTTGGAGCATTTAGAGCTGAACAATGACAAGAAAAAAAGTACATAATGATTTATATAATAGAAGTTTTTATTATTAAATTTTTTAGTTCAGTGCGTTTTACATGTTTATATACCTGAGGGTGCTACGGTTATACATGGGCCAGTTCATTGCCCTTACGAAGTTCACAGGTTTCCTTAAAGATTCCTCCTTCACTTTTCTTCTGTTCCCCTAAAACATTTACATCTTGCTAGTGGTCTGTTCCCCTAAAACATTTACATCTTGCTAGGGGTCAGTCAATACAAAAGGCAAAAGTGATACATGTGGCCTGTTGTTTTTATTGCCTTTCTTGTGGACTCCAGTGGTGATAAATTACTGCCATACTTTACGGCTCTGTTCCCTTCCCCCTTAGGGTAACTATATTCCCATTCATCTTTTGGATTCTTATGCTTCCTGTTCAATTATCCATAATATAAATACAGTGAAATTCTGATGGGAGGGAATTAACTCAAGTACTGATAATTCATTTGAAGACCCTGAGAGATGCAACAAACCATGAGATGATTTTGCTCTCAAAAATCTAATAAAAACAGATCAGTTTTGGATGTGCTAGCTCTTTATCTACAACAGCAATGTGGTCACGCTCTAACTATTGAATTTTCTCTTTATTTCAATGAAAAATCAAGACGAGGAAGTATTACACTATTAGCCCATTTCAAAGCAAGAAGACAGGGCCATAGTAAGCAGGGTGAGCTGGGATCTTCTATAGTTTCATGAGAACTAACCTGAATGTCTTTATTTATCATAATGTATAGATGTAAAGAAGCAAAAAGCGAAAACTATGAATATATGTCGTTGATAAATATTCATGGTATATAAACATGAAAAAACACAGTTGTGAATAAAAATAAAGCATTTAATGATATATCAGAACAAACCTAGCTAAAAATCCTAGCTAAATTGCAATGTGGCTCAGCAGCTTGTAAAACTATAAGAAGAAAGCGAAGCATAATGACTTAATTTACCATAAATATATTTTATGGGGCAATTTTGGAAAAATAACAGATTTTATCCTACAAAATGTTATTGTCCAAGCAATGACTGGCAAGTTACTTTAGAGTAGGTCAGTTGGCAGAGGAGATGCAGGATACACAGACAAAATATCTGTCAACGAGTATCTACATCCAAAACCAAATATTTAATATATAGCTGCCTATCATTCCTTAGATGTAGGGTATGCATTCGTTTTTTTCCAGGCTTTTATTTCGTTATTTCAACCGGTCTGTGAATAACACACTTCCTGTCCCTCCATGTCTATGCTTTTTTTTCTCCACTGCATCTCTGGGGGCAGCCATGGATATCACGCAGGCTGCCTTTGTTCATCTCCATTACATGGTGGTTTGATGGGCTAGTAGTCCAGAATTCATTATAAGGGTTGGTACTCTAGGCTAAAAGTACATTTCAACAAAAGTTCAGTGGGGAGGGGGGGGGTTAAATTTTAGCAGAGGGATCTTGCCACTGAATATGCAAAATAAAATAAGCAAGTAGCACACCAACTTCAACCCATTGTTAATTGCTAGCTTCCAGTGATCTTTGCAAACATTTGCTGGTCGGTCAGGAAAGTTGTACTTTTTCAGCACGGCTAAGTGCTTTGTAAATAAACTCTGCCGATACCAATAACATGACACAAAGGGAAGTGATTTTGAAACACAATAAACATTTGATACATGTCAACACCTCAGGACACCAAGTATACGTGCAAGGCAAGGCCAAATGTTAATAATAAATGTATTACTTACACAGTTTCATCATTTTTGAATTCCAGTTCCCCAAACGTATCTTCATAGTCTTCTCCACCACCTTTTGCATTTCCATCAACTGTCCTAAAAGGGACAATGACGGTGCCCCTAGCTCCAGATGTCCTAAGGACTTTGACCTCCATTATGCCAATACTCTCACTCACACGTATAATGTCACATTCAAATGTAAATATCCCTGCATGGTCATCATCCAAAATAGTAATTGAGGCCACATAAGGGGAGATCAATACTGCTTTTGGGTAGCTAAAAGTATTAGGCTCCACTGGTTCTGGCGCATCAGCTATTCTTATGTTGCTGAGCCTTACAAAGAAATGTTCATCTTCCTCAAAGATATCATCATCAATAATTCCAACTGAAAATTCCTTTTGCATCTCTCCAGGTTTGAAAACTAAAGTCCCCTCTGTGAACTCATAGTCAGCACCCGCATTAGCAGAACCATCTTCTGTTTTATAGTCCACCAAAACAGTCTTTGATATGTCACCACCTTTCCTCACTACGGTCAACAGTACAGCACCACAGTTTTCAAGACATTGATAGGAACAAGGGTCAAAATAGATCTTTGAAACAAACTCTTCAGATTCATTCAAGCATATGTCTTGCAAACTGGTGCTTTGTTTGGATTGCTCAGCAGCGTGCTTCTTCAGGATGTTACCAGCTCCAGTCATCATTCTGGTGGCTTGTATACGATAGAATGCTCTGCTCTTTTGCTGATGTGACAAAGCATAGTAGTTTGCCATTTCTACCAGCTGGTCTAAGTCCTTCTCAGGGTGTTTTTGCTTTAGTTCTTTAAGGATTCTAATCATATCTCTACGAGATTCATCTACTTCTTTACCATCCATATTTAATAGATTCCCATCTAGAAAATGAGAATTCATAACCTTGCCATCCATTTCAATCCCTTTGGGATGTTCCGCTTCTGTCTCAATCATAATTGCTCGGTGTTTGTCTGTCCGATACTTTTTGTGCATATATTTATAGAATAGAAGACGCCGGTCTGCCACCCAGGCAAGGACAACGCAGACAGGAAAGAAGAACAAGGTAAGCAATCCTTCCCATACTTGGACAACTCCAGGAGAGAAGACAGCAAGAATCATGTACAACCATATATAGGCAAAGATGCTCCATGCTGCTGTCACAAAAAATACTCGTAGATGTTTGATCTTTCTAACTTCTCCATCCGGTATGACATAGACGCAAATAGCAATAATGATAAACATGTTAAAAGCTGCACTTCCAACAATAGTTGATGGACCTAGTTCTCCGGCAACAAACCCATGGCCGCATATTTCAATTAAAGACAAAAGGATTTCCGGGGTCGAAGAGCCAAGTGCCATGAGGGTCAAGTTGGAGACTGTCTCATTCCAGACTCTGATAGTGGTTGTATTGGTCTCTCCATTTGATTTTTTAATTATGATTTCACGTTCCTGTGATGTTATGACCTCTATGGACGCCATAAATCGATCTGCAATGATGGACACCCCAAGGAACATATAAATTAATGCCACAAAGTACACAATGACTCTGGCAATTTTGTCCCCCAGGGATGGATTTTCTGGATACCATATTGGCAGAATAACACCTTCCTTACAGTCAAAGGAACCTGAACAGGTGTTGTTTTGTACAGCACTTGGGGGGTGTCCTGTGGCAGCAGCATTAACTTGAAGACTTTGGAGAAACAACAGAAAGGTAACAAGTCCAAAGTGGAGAAATGTTGATGCAAGAGGTTGCAACTTTAACCAAGCCATACATGAATTTATTTTGGAACTATAAATCTAGGTAATCTTCTTCTCATTGACAGGACGGGTCTATAGAAAATAAGAAATACATTAAGAAGTTAGATTGTTGCCACTTCAAAGATCAGCAAATGCACTTCAGTATGTGTGCTGCCCCATAAATAACAACAATACTAAGTCTATAATTCATGGTTGCATGCACTTGCCAATTACAGCATGCATAAAAGCATTGTCAACATTTAGTGTAGAGTTATACCTATAACCATAAATTAGCAATCATAAAAGAAACACTATTATAAATGTAAGTGGAACTCCAGCCAAAACACGTTATTCCTGTCTGTAACCTGTTTACAAAATTAACTTTTTGTGATGGGGTAGACAAAGTTATGGGAAATCGAAAATGTTACCATTGTCACTAAAACAACAGTGCAGAGGAAACCTCCCAATAAGGATACCTGTCTGAGTGACAAATGTCAAAGGAAGGGTTTCCCCACATTTCCGGAGATTTGTTTCTCACTCCTGGCCATCTCCAGCATGGGGGAGAAATCTTCACAGAGAGAATACAGACAGCAATAAAAACATGACAGATAATAATTTCCCACATATAATAGAAATACAATTCTGGGGTGAGTTTGACTTTAATAAACTTATATTACTACAATGTAATAATATTGTTAGTTGTATATACCACAATAATGTGTATTCACTTAAATTAAAAAAATGTAAACCACGCTATCTTTCCAATAACCTAATAATAATGTGTATATGTGTAATACATAAACCCAAGATTTTAATGTAAGAAAAAATTATACAAATGAAGTGTGAAAAATTTCTACCATATACACTGAGTGGCCAGATTATTATGACCACCCCATCAGTACTTCGTTGGGCCACGAGATGACTCCACGATAGGACTTCGTGGGGCCGTCTCGTGACTCCACGAGATGTTGAAAGGTGATGCGAGGAATCTGACAGTGCACTGTTGCCCTTCATTTGTCTTGTACCAGCCTTGCCACTCTCCGTTCTGCTCTAACATTGACTAGTCGCTGATGGCCACAATTCGCACGTTCAGACCCAGATTTCCAGCTGACAGTCCATTCTTTAAACACTTTAACAACAGCTGCTCTTGAACATTTAACGAATTCTGCTGTTTTGCTGATACTCGCTCCATGGCTCCGAGCACCAACAATCATCCCACGTTCCAAGGCTGTTAAATCGCGTTGTTTACCCATATCTTCAGAAAAAAAATCACTTCTACTGTTTTGGTAAACAACCTGCTTCCCTATTTATAATGGCCTGGCCCTCTAGCAACTTCAGCGCGAAATTATAGCTAATTTGCATACAAACGTCAGGTGGTCATAATAATCTGGTCACTCAGTGTATATGCAAACCAACAGTCGTTTACAAATCGTGTTTGTGATCTCTCTGCATACACATCTGCAAAGTTGGCAGATATAAGTAGCAAATACGTGGTAATTCTCTTAAAATCGATACTTGTTAAGCACACGTGCTGAATATTAAATGACAGTACACAACCTCTATGATAATAGTCGAAAAAAGTGTGCAAGTCTTCCTGCTACACATTAATAACTGCACATTTAACCAATATCCACAAGGAAAGTTCATAGTCCAATATGATGTATTATTAACTTGGTTGATTCTCTTCACTGTATGCAAACTTTAAACACTTACCAGATTCTTCCGACCAAACGGTCTAATAACGCTCACTCTTCTATTAACAACAATACATGCCGAACTCCCCTTTCTGATTTAAAGGAGAGCTCGGCATGTATTGGTCTAATAACGCTCACCCTGCTATTAACAATATTTGGTCGGAAGAATCTGGTGAGTGTTTAAAGTACAGTAGATTGCAATAGGCTGATACCAAGTCAAATTCTGGTACTCAGATTTCTTGCAATTAAAAAAATACATTAAGGCCTCATTTACACGAGCAATAACATACACAAGATTTTTGCATGGATATGCATTTATAGGACATTTCTAAGCACCTATAAATGCATGTAATAATTTTACATGACATAAAAAGTCTCAACAAAGAGGCTTTTGTTGTAGTCCCCAACCCATTTTCATTCACAGGGTAAAGGGGTAATTACATTTTTCCAGGTGAATTTGGGAAAATGGAATTAGCACATCAAATCCGGCCCCCTCTCCCCCCACTATACTTAATGCCTCTTCCCCTCTGCCAATGCACTATCCAAACTCCGTACACAGCAGCACAACCCAGTGCTCTGTATTTTGAATTTCGTTTGCAAATGGCGAGCACTCATTGTTCATAGCAAGAAACGCTTCTCATTGATCAGTGTGGTCAGAAGCACTTCTCATTGGTCAATGCGGTCAGGTGACTCGCTGGTCAATGAGTGCTCGCCATTTGTGAGTGAAATTCAAGATACAGAGTGCAGGTCTATGCTGTCATGTACAGAGTATGGAGAGTACACCGGCGGAGGGGAAGGAGCATTCGTCCAAAGATAAGTATGGCGGAGGGGGCCAGGGGTAATTCTATTTTCCCAAATTCACCTGGGAAAGTGTAACTACCCTTTAACCAGAACATATTGCAGCAAAAGGTGTCCTGCACCAAGGACATCACAAAGTAATTTGTACTTTCTACCGTGTAAAATTAGCTCTTTTATTTTCTCATGTACTGGTTTAGCCTGAAAAAGAGTTGGTGTGAGTCCAAATTTTGCCATTTTTGTCCTTATTGCAGGATACTTTTTGATGCAATTTAGAAGAAAAAGAAAAGCGGTGTGTCCATGAGCAGATTAGATACTCTGAACACATGATATAGGAATTGCATGTATATTTTGCATATTAACTCAAAACAAACATTATACTTACCAGATCAAGTTGTCCTGTGTGAATGAAGCCTAAATGATCTATTAATGATCAAGAGCTACATCAATGTGTGTTTTTTATATATGCCTGGAGTTAAGTGTAACAAAACATTTTCAGTTAAAGTGGTAGTGGTAGTGGTAGTATTGCAGCTTAACCTCAAAATACAATTATTCTCCTTGGGAACCATTGTATTTTTAGTCCATATTCACTCTTGAGCGCATGCCAAAGTGTGCATCTTGGTGCACGTGAACATAACACATCAAAAATGTGCGACACACTTGCAGTGCCATAACTTGCTAATGGCACCCCAAATGTGGCCAGTAAAATGCACAAGTTTTCCCTGCGCATGGAACGCAGGAAGCTCGCAGCTGAAAATGCTGCATTAGTTTTTTTGCTGCGTCTGTCGTGCGTGTGGCAGGCCATTAAAATGAATGGGCTTACACTTGGCAACAGCGGCAATGTGATGTGCGTTCACGCATCATGAAAGTGTGAATTTGGCCTTATGGCCGGACTTCAGTCTACAAAAGCTCTGTAAAAAAATAATAATAATCAGAGGTCAAAGGTGATGTGGAAGTGATATGTCTCATGTGTAACTGTAGGGAGAAGTCCCAGGCAAAGAGAAGATTTCTATTCTTTGTCAGGAGCCCACAACAACATTATTCAAAATTCTTAGGTATAAATAGTATGAGACTTATACCAATCACTAAGTCTCTTCTTATTGCTTATTTTGTTTGTTATATAATAATTGTTAAGATAACTTAAGTCTTTTGCAAGCAACAGTTCTCTGGTTGTTTGCCTCTTACAAAGAACTAGAGTTCATCCAAATAGGCCCTGGTTATCTCATAGGACGTGATAAACTATACATATCTGGTGTACGTCTGAGTGGAGGGCTGGTGATATGGATGAAATGTAATGGCATTACTTGCTATTCCGAAAACAGTGGACAAGGCTTTCTATGTCATAGGACAGTAGGTAATTTTGAAAAGGTTGAAGTCTGAAATATTTTATTATGATGAAGCATTTTTTACAGTATGGTTTCCATGCTTCCCTCAGCCCTTGTACAATGTGATATTTTACATCATTAAAAAGCACATAATTCAATAATATTAAGCCTAACTGCAAAACGTTTCTAATGGCAGCCTCCCCATTGGAGTCAATGACACACAATTAATGCTACTAAGCAGTTTTACTGAACTTCAATGAGCAGTGTCTTCTTCTTTACTCAGCAGCTTTAACAATCAATTATTGTAGTAATAGATGATAGTATTGATCAGTTAGCCAACTAATTAAATCGAGAATCTCAAGCCGCTTCGGACAATGCTCTTTTCAACTATCTTAAACAGAATCCACAGAATGAGCAAGCATGGGTGCACTGTGACCTTACTGACTGGTTGGAATATATTTACTGATCGCAATTTTACAGTAGCTACAAAATGCTTAAAATAAATAAGGCTGAAATGAATAAACACTAACAACTATTTGCAGTTAACAGACATGGGCAACAGATCTTTTTTTGCAGTAGTTGCAGTAGTAGTGGTAGTGAAAATGAGATGGTTACACTGTTTTTTACACTGAATAATAGTATAATTGTCTACTTGAAGGCAGTGGGGCTGCTTACAGGGAGCGAAATCTACAAGTAACAGGTAATTGTGAGATACATAGGAGACAGAAAGAAATATAACCGTTATCATAGCACATATTATAATAAGGAAGACTACAAAGACATCAACAAAAGCAGCTTTTAGCAAAGTTGACATATGACAAGGAAAGCTGCAGGAAGGAGTTACAAGGAAAAAAGAAGAAAAGAAAAGGCTTTCAAATATACAGTACATATAGTGAAGTTGGGGAGCTCACAGAGCACTTGCACAGAGGGTTTTGCATAAAACAAAACTTTTATTTAATTCTTGCAGGGCAGCCAAAAACCGGTAAACACAAATATATGCTCATCTTCAGCAAACTCAAAGAAAAAGTCCAACTCTTCAGCACAGATAACAAAACATAAATGTGTCTCACCGACTTGGTGTATAAAAGTCCCAAACCTGGGGAAATCCCTTCCCAGGAATATTAGTCCTGAAGTACAGCAACACAGTAATCCGGTCGGTCGGTCGGTCGGTCTCTCTCTCTCTCTCTCTCTCCACAGCTAAACACGTTCTCCTTAACTCCCACACTCTTCTCTGGGAGTTGCAGACTTTGTAAACCCCTTCATGTGGGCAGGAAGGTTAACCCTCTGGTGGCCATTAAAGGGACAACAACCCAAACAGCTGTGATATATACCTGCCTTCCAGGACCCAGGCTTGCCGTCTTCTACAATAGCAACAAATTATATTCACAAAGACAAAGCAACTCAACAAAGAAAAGTTACTGAAGGGAGGTCACAAAATGCATGCAGCAACTTTCAAAAACAATTTAATAGGGATGCACCGATACCAATACCAGTATCGGTGCCAATACCAGGTATTTGCTCCCAACAATTACCCTGATACCGTAACTTCCAGTATCAGGAAGCCAGGCGGCGAGTCATTACATGCCACCCGGCTTCCTGATTGGCCAGGAAGCCGGCTTCATGCTTCGTCACCAGGGAGCATGGAGCCGGTTTCCCTGCCAATCAGGAACCCTGGTGGCATGTAATGACTCACCACTGGCTTCCTGATTGCTTGGGAAGCTGGCCAATCAGGAAGGTGGACGGTGAGTCATTACCCACCTCCCGGGTTCCTGATTGGCCAGAAAGCTGGCTCCATGCTTCCTCGTCACCTAGTGATGAGTGAGCATGGAGCCAGCTTCCCAGAGGTGGTTTGGGGTGTTGCTGGATGGGGGGGGGGTGTTTAGAGATGCTGTTAAGAGTCGGGAGGAGAGAGTTGCAAGGGCTGGGCATCTCCCTCCCCAGCTCTTAGCAACCTGGGATGCTCTGGCTGGCATCGTGCCGAGCTCCTGCCAACTAGTGACGTCACTAGTTGCAAGGAGCTCGCCGGCAAGAGCATCCCAGATTGCTAAGAGCTGGGCGCAGAGATGTGTATAACCCTTACAGATCTACCAGGCTCTTGGCAACCTGGGACACTGTGGCCGGAAATGGGGCAGCAGGCACACTGCAAACATTTTGCAGCACAGCGGCCATGCTGCTTTGCCCTGCTGTCCCTCAAAATGACCCAGAAAAATGCTGTCTAAGGCAACACAGGACTTATTTAAAAGAGAAGTAAACGTGTTCCTTTTTTGGCTATGGTTCTCTTTTCGGTCATTAAGAATTTCATAACCCAAAAAAACATTTATTAATCTATTTCTGTGACCCAAGTCAGCCGTGCCTGCCATGGTCAAGTAGGATCCTGACAATTTTGTTAGGATCCACCCAGCTGTCTGACAGCTGGCTGTGTCTCTTTGCATGTGGGTAAATGCCATAGCTAGCATCACATGCCCCCTCCCTTGTCTGGAGCTCCAGGGAGCACTGGAGGAGCAAAGAGCGGAGTTGCTGCTCTCCATTGGGAGCAGAGACCAAGAGCTGAGCGATCAGCACTCATGTAATTGGTGTGACCGTTTCAGTGTTTTCCATGCTTGCTCTAAGCATCGGGAAGAGTATGTTACTCTTCACATAATTCTCCTTTGCTGTTACTAAGCATTAACACAATTATATGTACAATTTTGCAAATATTTTGGTCAGTGGACAATTTTGCAAATATTGTCCACTGACCAAGGCAGAAAAAAAATAATCCTTTGTCTTTCATTATGTAACATTTGTATCTGTTGTTTGTGTGTTTAAGATTGAGCTCTGTCCCTCCTGACATTAAGGCTCACATGCTACTATTTCACTGTGGAATGCAGAACCTCAACAACTAACAGCGGCTCTGCTATTTTAAAGTTATATGAGAGCGGATGAGGCTGAAAGCTAAACTCTAGGTTAAAACAGAAAAATTGCAGTTATGCATTCATAAAAATCAAGAAATGTTTTTTAAATGCAACTATTCCATGTACCTGAAATTGTCTTGAGATCTGCCTCCCTTAATACCCCATGCAACAGGATTTAAACTAGGAGTGGGAGGGGCAGCGCCATGTGCCAATCAGGTGTCCTGCATAGCAAATGTGCTGACAAAGTACATGCTGACAGTAGGAGAGCAGAGTGACTTTTGTAGGAAAGGAAAGAGTAGCTGAGGAAAGAGTTGACCAAGTTGTACTGCAGAACAGAGACGTCAATCACCAACCTGGATGTGTTCTCTGGCAGGACTATGTAAATCCCAGGGCTGGATGGGCAGAAATGATAATTCTTTGGCAGGTAAAACAACTTCCTTATACATAGTAACATAGTATGTAAAGTTGAATACAGGCCAAGGCCCATCCAATTCAACGTACTGTATGTATGTGTGTGTGTGTGTGTGTTTATATGGCTCTACAACTTCCCATATGCCAGTAGATTCTGTGAAAGAAGAAACTCATCCAGTAGTTTCTTGAGTTTATTAAGAATTTATTCCAAACTTTCACTACTCTCACAGTGAACTACCCCTTGCGAATTCTAAGATTCAACCCCCTCTTTTCTAACCTCTTGTTGTGTCCCCAGGTTCTCAATACAGTTTTAGGATTAAACAGTTTGTTCCTAATATTGTGGTCCCCATTGATGATTTTGTACCCTGCAATAATGTCCTCTCTTAATCACCTCTTTTCTAAGGTGAATAAGATTTTCAATGTGGTCCTCATTACACTGAACTCTCTCCAGTTCCAGGACGTCCCTCCTGAGAGTCGGTGACCAGAACTGTACTGCATACTCAAGATGGGGCGGAACCAATGATTTAAAAAGTGGAAGTATTACTCTTTGATCCCTTGCTACAATTCGTCTTTTAATACACACCAGTATCTTTGTGCTTTGCTGGCTGCTGCTTGGCATTGCTTACTATTGACAAATCTGTGATCTATGAGCACCCCCGGGTCTTTTTCTATTTCTGACTTCCCTAATGTAGCACCCCGCAAGTAGTAGTTTGCACACATGTTATTTACTCCCTTGTGCATAACCTTACATTTTTCAAAATTAAATCGCATTTGCCATCTTGTAGCCCATGCCTCAATTTTGCTTAGGTTCCATTTGTGTATTAAAAACTGTCTGTCTGGAGTTCAGCTTAAAAAAAATGCCTTGCTCAGATTATTATAAGCTGACAAATGGACAAAAATGTGATGTTTTAATATTTTTCCAAAACTGCACAGCTTTAAGAAACCTATTTCTGTATGCCATAAAGTACACAGAGCAACATAGGTGGAAAAACTAAATTATACCCAGAGTACAAAACCCAACATTCAATGATTAACCCCGTGTGCAGGTGAGAGTTGCATGAACTATCGGTTATCAAACAACCCTCTGCTGTGTATAACCATACAAAGAGAAAGGATCTGATCAAAGAAGTTCAGATCAAGGCAGTATAATGAGGGTCGGAATGCCGAATTGAGTATAAAAATGTATAAAGTTTATTAAATGCTCTAAAACATTATGGGTCACTACACACTTCACCTACTAAGTATCACCAGATAACCCTGCTGTAAACTCATTAAAATTGATCAAATAAACAAAACACTCTTTCAATTCACATGCACACCAAGGCCAGCTGCTTAATCTTGAAGTACCGGTACAGCTCAATGTGAGAGCAAAACAGCACTGAACGTAGTGGTTTAGGGTAGATTACTCAAGTAGGATATGATGTATCCAAAAGAAGCTGTTTCTCCAAGTAGCTGTTTCTTCAACTACACCATAGATGTTGAACTCATGAAGTCAAAATGGGAACATAAAGTTAATAGTAGATAACTGTTGCATTTGTGGCCACCTCTGTAAATACAAAGCACGTTCACATAGTACCAATTGCCTCGTCAGGTGCTGGTATGGTATAAGAATAGTCCTTCCAGAATGGGTGCGGGGTGTCACCCGAAGATTTCTCACCCAGAGGAGGATTACTTAACCAAGCATAGTACGAATCCAATAAAGTTTTCCTTCTGGAGCAGTATCCTATTTAAATCACCTCTACGTGCTGGTAATTTTAATGAGTAAATTCCCTTTATTCTGAGACCTGTAGTTTTTCCTCCATGACATTTTGTGAAATGTTGGGCAAGGGGACTATCCCTTTCTTGATTTTGTATATCCCTAAGGTGTTCACCGATCCTTACTTTAAGTTCATGCTTAGTTTTGCCAATATATAATTTTGTGCATGGGCATTCTATTTGATAAATTACCCATGTAGTGTTACAGTTTATGAAATTAAGGATATCAAAACTTGTAGTCCCAGCTGAATTGAAACATTCCTTTGACTTATGTACATATGGACAAATATGGCACTTGCCACAAGCATGCATCCCTTTTGTTTTTTTACTTTTGGAGAGCCATGTCTCCTGGGTTTTCGGGGTAAATTCTGAGGAGACCAAGTAGTCACGTAGGTTACGTGCTCATCTTGCTGTCACTAATGGATACGGTCCGACTATATTTTTAAGGGTAGGACATGCTTGTAGGATGTGCCAGTGTTTCTTTAAGGTGTGCTTCAGTGTATGCCAACCTGTTCCATACTGGGTAATCCGTTTATCTGGGTAAACGGACTCTGATCTGGTTTATCTTTCTTGGTGTTAAATAGCACCTCCCCACGTGTTTGTTTATTAGCTATAGCTAGGCTCTTTTTAAGGACTCTATGTGAATAATCCCTCTTGAGTCCTTAAAAAGAGCCTAGCTATAGCTAATAAACGTACCCTATTATATCACTAGTGATCTCCCATAGAATCTCCTCAAGTAGAAACCCTATATTGGAGGGCTTAATTTACTCATTTACTCATGTCTTTTATCTGATATTACTGACCTCCACTATGTTTTTTTATAGTTGTTGACATTATAGAAAATGTATTAAAACTACTAGTTCTTAGCCGTGATCTGTACTGGGACACTGCCTTAAAAGGAGTAAATTGGAACAATATGTCCACATGGACTCAACAACGAATGTCTCGTTTCAAAAAATACATAAAAGGACTGGTCCCCCCAACTTAATCGAATATGGATGAATTCACCATGATTAAATTTACTCTTTACCCTTTAGGCAATGCCGTACTACATTACTAAATGTTTAGAAAATCACCCCCAGTAGTAGCATACCATAGGGGGCTATGTCTCTTACTAATCCACAATTTGATACTCCTGATCGCTAAAACAGCTCTAATAATATAGAACTGGAATACAGACCGATTTTCGTGGTTCTATTTACTTTTCTGATCACTCTGGTGTTTTTATTGATTTGTTTTTGTTGAATGTTTATGCCGACACTCATTTAATTCCAGCGATTCAGGGGCTAAGTAAATTAGTTGCACATGGGTTAAATGGATAAATACCCGGTGTAACCACCCTCTACCAACATCTGACGAAGCCCCGCAAAAGAAGGAGGGGCGAAACGCGGCATGGTAGCAGACCCCAAGCTGTAATTCTACCTGCATGTCAGGTTAAACTATTCCGGCTAGAAACTTAAACAGCGCTGTTCGCGAACACATTGTAATTCTCTTCAAACCACCTGGATTATCCAGAAACCACAAAGAAGACTACCAATAAATATTGGACACACCCACGAAAAAGCAACACATTTTCGGGAATAATAGCTACGTGAAGCTTAAAGCGGTAAAGCCGCTGTCTTCTTGGAACCACATTAACTGGGACTAATCCGGCACCTGTGAGTACCTTTACTTTATTGGATTCGTACTATGCTTGGTTAAGTAATCTTCCTGACACCCCGCACCCATTCTGGAAGGACTATTCTTATACCATACCAGCACCTGACGAGGCAATTGGTACTATGTGAACGTGCTTTGTATTTACAGAGATGGCCACAAATGCAACAGTTATCTACTATTAACTTATGTTCCCATTTTGACTTTATGAGTTCAACATCTATGGTGTAGTTGAAGAAAAAGCTACTTGGAGAAACAGCTACTTTTCCTACTTGAGTAATCTACCTTAAACCACTACGTTCAGCGCTGTTTTGCTCTCACATTGAGCTGTACCGGTACCACAAGATTAAGCAGCTGGCCTTGGTGTGCATGTGAATTGAAAGAGTGTTTTGTTTATTTGATCAATTTTAATGAGTTTACAGCAGGGTTATCTGGTGATACTTAGTAGGTGAAGTGTGTAGTGACCCATAATGTTTTAGAGCATTTAATAAACTTTATACATTTTTATACTCAATTCGCCATTCCGACCCTCATTATACTGCATTGATCTTACTGGCGGAATTTCAGGAGGGCATGGTAATACTGGCGGGAGATCTAAATATGCATATGGACCCCGCCCTTGATACCTCAACAGGGCGATCCCAAATTGCTGCTAAACGGCTTAAATCTTTGAAAACACAATTACATACGATGCAACTTGTAGATGTATGGAGGGTTTTAGACTGTTGGATTTGCATTATCATAGGGAAACTAAAAGGTGGGTAGAACTAGAGAACACGCTTGCTGGACAAATAGTATAAAATATTTGTTGGATCCCCCCAGATTATAGGAAACTACACTCTCACGTTTCGCCACTCACTAATCATACGTTAAAAATTTGGAACTTAATATATTCCCGGCTTATAGGACAATATAACTCTCCTATAATGCCAGTGACAGATCACTTATATTTTTTACCAGGAATGCATAACACGAGTTTTCTTACATGGACGAATCAAGCAACTTTAAAACTTATGCACGTATGTGACGGACACAGAATGTACTCAATAGCAGAACTCCGAGCACAATGGGGGACTTATCCCTTTGACACATGGAGGCATAGACAATTATCACACTTTATATTATCACTACCAAAACCCTTACGCACACTACCAGAACTTACACCAATAGAAAAACTATTTGATTTGATTGAATCACCGCGACACGGTATTTCCCAAATATATAAGATCCTATTGAACCAGCAACCAAATCTTGCTCCGCGATATATGACGCAGTGGGAGCAGGAACTCGAAATTACTTGGACGGAACCACAAAAACAAACAATTATACGTCTTAATACTCTCTCGTCTATCAGCGCTTTGGTGACTGATACAATGTACCGTTTCCTAGCCCGATGGTACTATACACCTGAAAGAATGCATAAAATGTACCCATATAGGTCGGAACTATGCTGGAGGAATTGTGGTATTACGGGAACCTATATTCATATTTGGTGGTCCTGTCCCAAACTCCAGCCCTTTTGGTCTAAGGTAGTGGAATTGATTGAAGACATTACAACAATTGCATTACCTCTGGAACCGATGGCTTGTCTTTTCAACCTTATGGATTTACCAAGTGCAGCCTATAAAAGATCATTAGTGCGTCCCTTACTTAATGCAGCTAAAATGTTGATTCCACCATACTGGAAGAAAAGTTCTATCCCGTCTATGAAAGAGTGGTTTGGAAGAATAGAATATTACCGTTTGATGGAAGAAATGACATCAATACGGAGGGATACGTATACACAATTTGAAAGTACTTGGCAACAATGGAAGGAGTTTAAACAATCCACGAGATACCTAGAGGACATAGGATGAAGGAGTGGTATAGGATAGAAACACTGGGGGCTGGGATAATACATAGGGCTGTTTTGAGGTATGTTGGAACTAGATTATAATGAAGGAACATTATAAGGTTGTCGGAATCCCCCTTACACGGAAATGTATGACATGTGTACTTTCCCCCCCCTCCCCCCCCTTTTTTTTTATCCCTCTAACCTTTCCTTTTTTTGTGTTGTGTAGGTTTGAGTTTATTGTATTCTGTTTGTAATGTAATTATTGATGTAAACATGCAATACATGGATTGTCAAAACTTGTTTAAAATTTTGTAAAAATAAAGATTAAATATTGATCTGACCTTCTTTGATCAGATCCTTTCTCTTTGTATGGAGCGACATAGGTGTTACTAACAAACCTATGATCACCATGTCATAGCTGAAAAAGTGATTACATGTTTGGGAACTACACAGATTTTATTTATTTATTAGTATTTATATAGCTCCAACAATTTATGCAGTGTGCACTTACATCAGTCCCGGCCCTCAAGGTGCTTACAATCTAAGGTCCATATCTCACAAGCATACATACAGGGCCAATTTAGACAGTAGTCAATTAACCTTTCAGCATGTCTTTCGAGTGTGGGAAGAAACTGGAGTACCTGGGAGGAAACCCCCGCAAGCACAGGGAGAACATACAAACTCCTTTCAGATAGTGTCCTGACCATGATTTGAACCGGGGACCCAAATTGATTATTAGTTCCAGAGACCAGGAGCATGCTCCTAGCTGTGAAAGGGAAGTTCGATTAATGCACTCTCAGCATAAGGCATTGCATTGAAAACAAAATGTATTGATAGATTGCAGCAGTGTGGTTCGCTGCTGCAGTCTATCAATTAATTTTTTTTCAAAGCAATACCCTATGCTGAGAGCGCATTAATCGAACTTCCCTTTCACAAGTAGGCGCATTCAAGGCAGGTCACATGCAAACCCAGTACCATAACGAGCTGTGTGTGCGTCTACACCCTCACACATACATGCACGTTATCTTATGCTTATTAAAAGCATGGGAAATACAAAATAAAATAAGGGAAAGTGTTGCATTGTGGAAAATTACAATTTTTTTTCCTGTTCAAGAATGTTCACCCAGAAGGAAGAATGGTTAAAGAGACACATATGTAAATTTGTGCACATGCACCCAGCAAATAGAGACCCTGTGGACATCATAAACAGAAATGTACTTTTGAGAAAGAATTGTTGATTTTCTCAAAACGCTTTTGTATATTAGGATGCAAATAATGTTTAGATGACTTAGTGCTTGCTTAGGCAGCCTTACAATAAAGAAGGCTTGTTGCACTTCTTACTGGAGAGCCCCATATTCGGGGAAGGGCGCTTGGAGTGACTGCGGATGGCGCCGTAAGTTGCAAATAGTAAAGAGAAACGTCACTAGCACACCGAATTCCTTAGAGGATCATCAATCGTGGATTTACTGAAGGCTCATGTCAAATACACAAGCGCTTTCGGGGCTACGCAGGGTCCCTTCATCAGGCATAGTAATGACAAAGTTGTAGAAACAGTGGAATTATAAATAGACAAACAAAAGTGCAGAAAAACCTTAAAACACTCCCCCTGGCGTCGCTATGACATGACGAAAACCGCCAAACAGCTGTAAACATGTCAAAGAGAATAGAAAAAACTGAGTTTAAATAGTCATTTTAGATGGGATATTTTCAACCACTGTTAATCAATGTTGATGTTGTGGATATGCCCAGATCATCATAAGAAACAGTGTATAAAATGAAATTATTATGTTCAGGTAAAACGTGACCATACTCATTACTCACAAATTATTATTCACAGACCGGCAGAGGGGCCGCCCACTGGTGCGCGCGCTTTTGAGACTGGAATACTGCTGTAATTGGACAGGAGTCAGAGATGCTACTGGGTATGTGCATGGCGTGGTCCATCAATCTGAACAGATGGAATGCACGGCCATCTTGGGCACTGGCAGACAAGCTCCTGAACGTAAGCAAGGCAACCACAGACTCTCGGATCCGCACACAATATTAGTAAAGTGACGGGCATAGTAGAAATGGCAAATATCATGGCATAAATAAAAAAAATAAACGTATTAAACCGGTACATTTATTTGGTATAATCAATAAAATGTAAAAGGCAAAATAAGGTATTAGAGCCAATAGCCCAAAGTTATTATTAGTAAAGATGTCCCTGAAGCTAACAGGGGAAAAAAATAGTAATTAGCCCTCCAAGGGTAAATGGCATGTAAAAACCGGGGCGGATAACATTGGTTTCAGAACAAAATGGCAAAAAAGGTTGCAACTTAAAGAAATTGTCAATAACGTCAATAATATAGAGGAGGTTCAAAAAATATCAAATATATAGAACACACTACATCACTGACAGACGATTAGGTTATTAGACCAAAACATTTTTTTATATATATTCGTATAGTATCAAGCCAGTGTGAATCAGCACCAATAAGGTGGTACATAAGGGGGAAAGGGATTCGGGCAAGTGACCAAAACCAAGGGAAAGGATGACATTAAAACTCATAGGGCTGTCGCCGCAAATGCGTACAACCCACTATAAGAGTAGTTAAAATGAAACATTAATTACCATTGGGGTAGTATGGTGATGGAGACTGGCTAACAGTACTGGGTCAGGTGAACAATCACCGTCATCAAGAAAGCAAGATAGAATTAGGTTACAGTTTAGACGTTTTGGATGTACAGTATCAAGGGTGTAGATCCAAAACGCTTCGTGTTGGATATGCTTTTTGGTCCTATCACCCCCTCTCAGGTGTTTAGTCAGGTGTTTAATCACCATCCCTCTAAGTTCACGGGTCTGGTGTTGGTGTTGTACAAAATGTAGTGCCACAGGTTTGTTAATATTGATGTCCTCTCCATTTTGTGATTTGGTGATTGGAACACGAATGTTGCTCCTGTGCTTTTGAAATCTGCGTTTAAATGGACCCGTTGTCATGCCAACATAAACTAACTAGCATGGACATTTTAAAATATAAACGCAATAGTCAGTGCTACATGTTAAAAAACTATGTATAGGGTACATATTGCCCTTGTGTGGATGTGTGAATGATTCACAGACCATTGCATTGCACATGTTGCCGTCTTGCTCGAGAATATATATGGTTCAATACAGTACTTGGATATAGGGTCAGCTTGTTCTAAGGCATTTTTCAGCGCCTTGCCACGCTTATATACGTTCAAAGGTCTGTTTTTGATGGTAGGTGTCAGGCCTTTATCCTATGTAGGATATTGAGATTTTTGAATGTCATCCTTTTGACATTACCTGAAGCCTTACTGAATGTCTGCACAAAAGGGATTCTCTCTTGGACATTGTGTGCAGCAAAGCAAGTGCCTTCACACCGTAACCCTTCTGAGTTGTTGTAACACACCAGGCCAGAAGGCGTGAGGATCTCAGCTTCAGATAAGGTGAGGCCCTATGATGGAGATGATGTTTGAGGGTCAATGTGAGTAGCTGGTACACATAGATAGACTATTCCATTCAGTAGAATAATTGGTAATTGATGCAGTTCAATAGAATAACTGGTAATAGGATTCTCTACTTGCAGTTACTCGGCAGTGGTCCGACAGTGCCACCCAGTGGTGCTGAGAGGAATAGCTCGCTGTGTCTTTCCCTCACATGAGGTGAGAGGAGACTGAGGGAGTCCGTGGGAGTTGGCCCCATAACCCTCTCGGGAGGAGAGGACTGAGAGACAGCTGTCAGCGGGTCAGGAGAGGGCTCTACTCCCGCCCAAGAGTGGAGGTTCGGTGATGCCGCGGAGGATCTTGCTTGGCATCAACACACTTGCACGAACGCCAGGCAAGTGAACCCGTTGGCTTAAGAAGAGGAAGTGACGTCGCCGGACTTCCAACGGACTGCGGGAGACGCCGAGACCGAAGGACGGGTGAGTCCGTTACAGTTATTCTGGAAGAGTGCAGGATTGGACCCTGTGGTCAAATATTCAAATGATATGCATCTGTCACATGCGGGTGCGAACAAATTGGGTCTTGGTCGTTGGTGGTGCATGACACAGAGAACATTACTTTAAGATGGAGTAATATTCGCCCACAAAGTTAGGCAGCCTAGGAAGTCTTCCGAATCCAGAGATCCCAGATCTATTCGGTGACATCAGCATGAGGGGATTGATAGCTGCTGCTGATCCAGGACTGATTAATTTTTATACATGTCAGCTGGTCAACAGAGTCTGTGGACAGACGCACTCTTTTGTCTGTGACAAAACCCCCAGCAGAACTGAACGTCCTTTCCGAAAGTACACTGGATGCAGGGCAGCCCAGTAGCTCCATGGCATATTGGCTAAGTTCTGGCCAGTGATCAATTCTCAAGACCCAGTAAGCCAGTGGATCGTCTTCTGGAAAGATCTCCAGGTCTGCTCTTGCCCCTAGGTAATCCTGCACCATATGATAATGATGCTGGTGATGGGTGTCTAAAGTTAACAAAAGTCTAAAGTTAACATCCTTGGGCGCCGAGGAGTTACCCAGTGTGCCGTGAAGGAAATATAACGTCCCTGTCCATGCTTGCTGGACCACGTGTCGGCGGTAATGTGGACCTTGCTGCTGACTGCCTTGTCTAATGAGGCAAAAAACATTGCCTTCCACATGCTGGTAAAGTGCTGGAATGGCCTTCCGTGAAAAGAATTGGCGTTTGGGAACTTGCCACTGTGGTACAGCACATTCTGCAAACTCACGGAAGTGGGCAGAGTCCACCAGCTGGAAAGGCAGCAGCTGGAAAGCGAGCAATATGGCCAAGCTGGCATTTAGACACTGAGCATGTGGATGGGTGGGACAGTATTTTTTTGGGGGGCAGCTAAATTTGATTTCTCACATCTGCAGCTGCTGGGCTGCTGGCAGATTCGGGGGAAGGACCTGTGACACCCATTGCTCTAACATCATCCCTGTCAGTGGAGGTTGTGGACATGGCATGACGCATAATGGGGGTAGAGATCACAGATGAGGAGCGAGGAGAAGTGTTGTCCTTTCTATGGTGCTGTTGCCAATGGCATGCGTGGAAGGTGGTCAGATGTCTCTTCAAGCACATGGTACCCAAGCGGCTGATGTTTTTGCCACGCTTGATCCTTGAGACACATGTTGCAAATAGCAGTGCTGCGGTCTGCTGCACATGTGGTTAAAAACTGGAGTTCCTGGAAGTGTGCTGCGAGAAAACAGCGCCCTGCACCAGTGCAGCTCTGCCTTCTGATGCAATGGGCTGGCTGATCATACAGCTGCCCCTGGAGGACATCGTGCCTTGTTGGGGTTGTGCCTCCTCCTCACTTTCCTCCTCTCTTCGATCAGCCACCCAAGTGGAGTCAGTGACCTCATCATCATCACCCCCTCTGTCCTCGTCACTGAAGCCAACCTGGCAGTATGCTGCAGCTGGGGGAACATGAGTGCCAGTTCGTTGTGCATCATTGGCACCCCCTCCCTCTAGGCTGATGTTACTCCCTTCCCCAACCTCAGAGCCAACATCAGACCATTGATATTGCTGCACATCCTCCAGCAGCATGTCACTGAAGGTGTGGTGAAACAATTCAGCTGACTCCTCCATGCATGATGGTGAGGCTACGGCAGGAGTAGCTGTGGACAAAGAGGCAGAATAGGCCGCTTTGCCAGCGGTGGTGGACTGAGAACCAGTACGAGCCTGGGTGGCAGAGGATGAGGATGGCTTGGTTATCCAATCCAACAACTCTTCTGTATGTTGTTGCTGAATAAGATGGGCAGCACCAGATAGAAAGGACAAGCGTTCCCTGCCTGCAGAGGATGCACCACGTCCACGGCCTGCGGACACAGAGGCTGCTTGACCTCTTATTGCTGCATAGGAGCGTCTGCCTGTCCTTTTTGGGCTTTCTGACGTGATGTTTACTGCAATAATCAACTGTTAGAATCAACTGTTAGAATCAACTGTTAGAATCAACTGCTATAATAGACCAGTATGACTGACTGCTATAGTACAGAACGCTATATAGAACTCTGCGGTAGAACTCTGCGGTAGAACTCTGCGGTAGAACTCTGCGGTAGAACTCTGCGGTAGAACTCTGCGGTAGAACTCTGCGGTAGAACTCTGCGGTAGAACTCTGCGGTAGAACTCTGCGGTAGAACTCTGCGGTAGAACTCTGCGGTAGAACTCTGCTGTAGAACTCTGCTGTAGAACTCTGCTGTAGAACTCTGCTGTAGAACTCTGCTGTAGAACTCTGCTGTAGAACTCTGCTGTAGAACTCTGCTGTAGAACTCTGCTGTAGAACTCTGCTGTAGAACTCTGCTGTAGAACTCTGCGGTAGATCTCTGATAGAACACTCTTCCTTTAACTTCAGCAACACACTACATAGGGCTGCGGTGTCAGCAGCCTTATATAGTGTGCTGCTGGGACTTAGCAATGAGCCATGATTGGGCAAAGTCATCACCGATTGAGCAAAGAATAAACCGTTCAAAAGGGAGACAAAGTCATTAAACAATTGAACCAGACCAAATAAAAAATATGTCATCGATGTATCGAACCCACAATTTAACATGCAACTTGAATAATGCAGATTGGTATACATAGACTTCTTCCAAAAAAACAACAAAAAGATTGACGAATGAAGGAGCAGCAGATCTGCCCATTGCAGTGCCACGTGTCTGTTTAAAGACATTGTTTTCAAATGTATTTAGCCCTCCAAGGGTAAATGGCATGTAAAAACCGGGGCGGATAACATTGGTTTCAGAACAAAATGGCAAAAAAGGTTGCAACTTAAAGAAATTGTCAATAACGTCAATAATATAGAGGAGGTTCAAAAAATATCAAATATATAGAACACACTACATCACTGACAGACGATTAGGTTATTAGACCAAAACATTTTTTTATATATATTCGTATAGTATCAAGCCAGTGTGAATCAGCACCAATAAGGTGGTACATAAGGGGGAAAGGGATTCGGGCAAGTGACCAAAACCAAGGGAAAGGATGACATTAAAACTCATAGGGCTGTCGCCGCAAATGCGTACAACCCACTATAAGAGTAGTTAAAATGAAACATTAATTACCATTGGGGTAGTATGGTGATGGAGACTGGCTAACAGTACTGGGTCAGGTGAACAATCACCGTCATCAAGAAAGCAAGATAGAATTAGGTTACAGTTTAGACGTTTTGGATGTACAGTATCAAGGGTGTAGATCCAAAACGCTTCGTGTTGGATATGCTTTTTGGTCCTATCACCCCCTCTCAGGTGTTTAGTCAGGTGTTTAATCACCATCCCTCTAAGTTCACGGGTCTGGTGTTGGTGTTGTACAAAATGTAGTGCCACAGGTTTGTTAATATTGATGTCCTCTCCATTTTGTGATTTGGTGATTGGAACACGAATGTTGCTCCTGTGCTTTTGAAATCTGCGTTTAAATGGACCCGTTGTCATGCCAACATAAACTAACTAGCATGGACATTTTAAAATATAAACGCAATAGTCAGTGCTACATGTTAAAAAACTATGTATAGGGTACATATTGCCCTTGTGTGGATGTGTGAATGATTCACAGACCATTGCATTGCACATGTTGCCGTCTTGCTCGAGAATATATATGGTTCAATACAGTACTTGGATATAGGGTCAGCTTGTTCTAAGGCATTTTTCAGCGCCTTGCCACGCTTATATACGTTCAAAGGTCTGTTTTTGATGGTAGGTGTCAGGCCTTTATCCTATGTAGGATATTGAGATTTTTGAATGTCATCCTTTTGACATTACCTGAAGCCTTACTGAATGTCTGCACAAAAGGGATTCTCTCTTGGACATTGTGTGCAGCAAAGCAAGTGCCTTCACACCGTAACCCTTCTGAGTTGTTGTAACACACCAGGCCAGAAGGCGTGAGGATCTCAGCTTCAGATAAGGTGAGGCCCTATGATGGAGATGATGTTTGAGGGTCAATGTGAGTAGCTGGTACACATAGATAGACTATTCCATTCAGTAGAATAATTGGTAATTGATGCAGTTCAATAGAATAACTGGTAATAGGATTCTCTACTTGCAGTTACTCGGCAGTGGTCCGACAGTGCCACCCAGTGGTGCTGAGAGGAATAGCTCGCTGTGTCTTTCCCTCACATGAGGTGAGAGGAGACTGAGGGAGTCCGTGGGAGTTGGCCCCATAACCCTCTCGGGAGGAGAGGACTGAGAGACAGCTGTCAGCGGGTCAGGAGAGGGCTCTACTCCCGCCCAAGAGTGGAGGTTCGGTGATGCCGCGGAGGATCTTGCTTGGCATCAACACACTTGCACGAACGCCAGGCAAGTGAACCCGTTGGCTTAAGAAGAGGAAGTGACGTCGCCGGACTTCCAACGGACTGCGGGAGACGCCGAGACCGAAGGACGGGTGAGTCCGTTACAGTTATTCTGGAAGAGTGCAGGATTGGACCCTGTGGTCAAATATTCAAATGATATGCATCTGTCACATGCGGGTGCGAACAAATTGGGTCTTGGTCGTTGGTGGTGCATGACACAGAGAACATTACTTTAAGATGGAGTAATATTCGCCCACAAAGTTAGGCAGCCTAGGAAGTCTTCCGAATCCAGAGATCCCAGATCTATTCGGTGACATCAGCATGAGGGGATTGATAGCTGCTGCTGATCCAGGACTGATTAATTTTTATACATGTCAGCTGGTCAACAGAGTCTGTGGACAGACGCACTCTTTTGTCTGTGACAAAACCCCCAGCAGAACTGAACGTCCTTTCCGAAAGTACACTGGATGCAGGGCAGCCCAGTAGCTCCATGGCATATTGGCTAAGTTCTGGCCAGTGATCAATTCTCAAGACCCAGTAAGCCAGTGGATCGTCTTCTGGAAAGATCTCCAGGTCTGCTCTTGCCCCTAGGTAATCCTGCACCATATGATAATGATGCTGGTGATGGGTGTCTAAAGTTAACAAAAGTCTAAAGTTAACATCCTTGGGCGCCGAGGAGTTACCCAGTGTGCCGTGAAGGAAATATAACGTCCCTGTCCATGCTTGCTGGACCACGTGTCGGCGGTAATGTGGACCTTGCTGCTGACTGCCTTGTCTAATGAGGCAAAAAACATTGCCTTCCACATGCTGGTAAAGTGCTGGAATGGCCTTCCGTGAAAAGAATTGGCGTTTGGGAACTTGCCACTGTGGTACAGCACATTCTGCAAACTCACGGAAGTGGGCAGAGTCCACCAGCTGGAAAGGCAGCAGCTGGAAAGCGAGCAATATGGCCAAGCTGGCATTTAGACACTGAGCATGTGGATGGGTGGGACAGTATTTTTTTGGGGGGCAGCTAAATTTGATTTCTCACATCTGCAGCTGCTGGGCTGCTGGCAGATTCGGGGGAAGGACCTGTGACACCCATTGCTCTAACATCATCCCTGTCAGTGGAGGTTGTGGACATGGCATGACGCATAATGGGGGTAGAGATCACAGATGAGGAGCGAGGAGAAGTGTTGTCCTTTCTATGGTGCTGTTGCCAATGGCATGCGTGGAAGGTGGTCAGATGTCTCTTCAAGCACATGGTACCCAAGCGGCTGATGTTTTTGCCACGCTTGATCCTTGAGACACATGTTGCAAATAGCAGTGCTGCGGTCTGCTGCACATGTGGTTAAAAACTGGAGTTCCTGGAAGTGTGCTGCGAGAAAACAGCGCCCTGCACCAGTGCAGCTCTGCCTTCTGATGCAATGGGCTGGCTGATCATACAGCTGCCCCTGGAGGACATCGTGCCTTGTTGGGGTTGTGCCTCCTCCTCACTTTCCTCCTCTCTTCGATCAGCCACCCAAGTGGAGTCAGTGACCTCATCATCATCACCCCCTCTGTCCTCGTCACTGAAGCCAACCTGGCAGTATGCTGCAGCTGGGGGAACATGAGTGCCAGTTCGTTGTGCATCATTGGCACCCCCTCCCTCTAGGCTGATGTTACTCCCTTCCCCAACCTCAGAGCCAACATCAGACCATTGATATTGCTGCACATCCTCCAGCAGCATGTCACTGAAGGTGTGGTGAAACAATTCAGCTGACTCCTCCATGCATGATGGTGAGGCTACGGCAGGAGTAGCTGTGGACAAAGAGGCAGAATAGGCCGCTTTGCCAGCGGTGGTGGACTGAGAACCAGTACGAGCCTGGGTGGCAGAGGATGAGGATGGCTTGGTTATCCAATCCAACAACTCTTCTGTATGTTGTTGCTGAATAAGATGGGCAGCACCAGATAGAAAGGACAAGCGTTCCCTGCCTGCAGAGGATGCACCACGTCCACGGCCTGCGGACACAGAGGCTGCTTGACCTCTTATTGCTGCATAGGAGCGTCTGCCTGTCCTTTTTGGGCTTTCTGACGTGATGTTTACTGCAATAATCAACTGTTAGAATCAACTGTTAGAATCAACTGTTAGAATCAACTGCTATAATAGACCAGTATGACTGACTGCTATAGTACAGAACGCTATATAGAACTCTGCGGTAGAACTCTGCGGTAGAACTCTGCGGTAGAACTCTGCGGTAGAACCCTGCGGTAGAACTCTGCGGTAGAACTCTGCGGTAGAACTCTCCGGTAGAACTCTGCTGTAGAACTCTGCTGTAGAACTCTGCTGTAGAACTCTGCTGTAGAACTCTGCTGTAGAACTCTGCTGTAGAACTCTGCTGTAGAACTCTGCTGTAGAACTCTGCTGTAGAACTCTGCGGTAGATCTCTGATAGAACACTCTTCCTTTAACTTCAGCAACACACTACATAGGGCTGCGGTGTCAGCAGCCTTATATAGTGTGCTGCTGGGACTTAGCAATGAGCCATGATTGGGCAAAGTCATCACCGATTGAGCAAAGAATAAACCGTTCAAAAGGGAGACAAAGTCATTAAACAATTGAACCAGACCAAATAAAAAATATGTCATCGATGTATCGAACCCACAATTTAACATGCAACTTGAATAATGCAGATTGGTATACATAGACTTCTTCCAAAAAAACAACAAAAAGATTGACGAATGAAGGAGCAGCAGAGCTGCCCATTGCAGTGCCACGTGTCTGTTTAAAGACATTGTTTTCAAATGTAAACAGGTTGTTGTCCAAAACAAACAAAGGTAATACAATATAGGATAAAGGATGTTGGTACCTCATGTGTCCCTTCACGAGACAGGAAGTGTTCAACAACTTTCAGATCTGCATCATTTGGTATATAAGTGTATAATGATGCTATGTCCATGGTGGCAAGCATCCATCCAGATTCAAATGTCCCAAAGTCGCGTAGTTTTTTCAGGAAATCATCCATGTCTTTAATACATGCTGGAAGTTCCCTCACAAGTGGTTGGAGGAAATGGTCAATGTATTATGCCATTCGTTGCATGATAGATCTAGACCCTGATACAATGGGACCAAAGTGAACCGGGCTGATGTCTTTGTGAATCTTAGGTAATCCATAAAGAACAGGAGTGCGTGAGGGATCATTGTATAAGAATTCAGAAATGGTTAGGCAGTCTGACTCAAGCAAAATACACACACACAAAAAAAGTTTCAATAAATGTCATCCCTCCGTGCAACTAGCTGTAATGGTTATTGGAGTAAAAAAGAAACAACTACAAACCAAAGTGTTTTAAGAAACTGACAGGTCATTGTTACACATTGGCATGTTCCAACAAAGGGTCTCAGGATGCACACTGCTCAAACTGCTACACAGGCCATTGTTATATAAGATGATGACATGACTCACACAACATGAATCACTCGGTGCGCTTCAACAAACTTGTGAACTGCTATCTGCTACATACCTACAGACAAAAGGGATTTTTACATAACTACGTTATAAGTTAACAGCTATTTATACTTTCATGTTATAAAATCTCAGCAAAAGCTTTTGGAAACCCATGACTAAAGAACAAAAATAGTGTTAAAGGGTTATTAAACCCTCACTTTTTTGGATATATCTAGCAAGCAGTAGATATATGCAAAAACTTTTTTTTTTAAACCTTTTGAAAAAGGTTTAAACTTATCTGTGTCTTTGCCGCGCACTGCCGTTCGAACATCTGAAGAGTCTCGGGCACCTGCAAAGGATCTTGGGGCGGGCGCATGCGCAGTTCAGATGTTCGGCCGGGAAACGAGGAGAGACACAAGGTAAGTCTATGGAGCAGCGTGCACCCGCACAGACTCCATGGGACATCAGAGAAGAGGAGGACAGAGGAGTCAGCGCTGGATCGGAGACCAGCGCTGGAGGGACATCTGAAAACTACAGTAAGGAAGAAGATGATCGGATTAAGAGGCATGATTTAAGGTAAGTCCTTACACTAACATTGGGGGGAGGCAGAAAAAATATCCTTTAATGTAACTTGTACTTGTAATGTAAGACTACAAAACAAGGCCCTAGTCTACCCCCTATCCCGTTCAAAAACGTAAAGCCCAACTCCAGGCAGCTGAAAAAATTACTTTTCCCCCCCCCCCCCCCCTGCATTGCATGTGTTAAATGCTTGTTTAGACTAGGAGTAAAGGAATAAGCAGCTATATCCGCCATATTCCTTGCTCCCACATGCTTCCTACCAGCTACATGACCAGCACATCCAAGCCAGTTCTCTTTACCACTTCATTGGTTGCAGGCATTCCAACATCACTTACCATTCAGGACGAGCATTGCACATAAGATGGCAAGTGCCCACCTACATCCCAACAGTAGAGGACAGTGCCTGCTGCTGGTGAAGTGAAGAAAAAGGCAAGTATAGCTGCTTATTCTGTTTCCCCTAGACAAAACAAGCCTTTACAGCTGAACACTCCTTGAACAGCTGGATTTAAAGTGCCGTTCCACATTTTAAGCTATATTACTATTTTATATTTGTAAGATGTTCACACAGTCGGTCCTAACAAAGGGTTAAAGAAATCAAGGTTTGTATTGTATGATACTGCACTTTCAATCTATGCTCTTTCTAAAGTGTTCCTGAATGAGAACAAGGCTTATTTTAGGAATGTTGTACGAATAGAAACACAAACATACAGTGAGGGTTTCTCAAATTTAGAGGTAAAGGTGGTAACATACCGTACTTTGTTTTTGTAAATTCGTTCTTTAAAGACTTTTCAAACATTACAAGCAGTACAAGGAACATTTAGCATCAACAAAACAAGAACAGAGAAATAGTGCATAAATCTTCCCTAAAACTGTATGGGAACCAAGGAGTCGTATCCCTAAGCAAGTCATGTTGAGCCAATCGGGGACATGTAATCCAAACAAGTGGTTAAGATTCTGATGATGAATGAGTATATAGAGGGAAGATTGCAAACGAAACTAGAAGGAGTAGATAGGAGCATAGAAAGATAAATACAAGATGGTAAATTGGAAAGGAAGAAAAAAGGAAGAGGAACACATAAAAAGGGGAGTCCCGGGGGCGTGGACAAGCAATGGAGCTGTAGAGACGCTCAAGTGCTGAGCTCTGCTCCCATCGATATCCCATACCGCTGACTGACTGCAAATAACTTTCTCTAACCTCCATGGTCGGCACCCGGAACTCCCGCCGATCATACAAGAAGTACCCACGGCGGACAATACCTGGCTACTTCTCCCCAGCGGCCTCGGGATCCCCAGCGGCATCTCCCACGCACATGGAGTCGATCAGCCATCTTGCCTCCCACAGCACGCGTCTGACACGACAGGGCCCGGCGCCGCCGGCTGCAACCTCCTCTCATGCTGGGCATTCGGCTTCTGACCTCTCTCCCATACGGTCGCCGAGACTCCCGGACACAGCCCTGCAGCCTACAGACACCTCTCCGCGGATGTCCCCTGCGCTGGCCGCCATGCTAGGTGACGACATCAGAGGGCTCCTGCAGTCACTGGCCACGAAGGAAGACGTGAACCGGCTCGCTCAGCAGGTAGAGTGAACTCTGCGCAGGGAGATAGAGGAGGTGGCCCAGACAGTAACTGCCCTAGATCATAGGGTCACTGAGGCCGAAACGTCGCATGGCGATCTGATGACCCGTGTTATTGCCTTGGAATCAGCCACCGCGGCCCATAACAGGGCGTATGCCCTGCTATACTTGAAACTGGACGATGGCAAGAACCGTAATCGCCGGAATAATGTCCGCTTAAGGGGGATCCCCGAATCAACTAATGGGGGCGACCTGCGGTCCTCAGTCCAAGCCATCCTGAACCAACTAATGGATCGCGACCCCTCGACACCCATCGAAATGGACAGGGTACACAGAGTTAACGGTACGGGGGGCCCTGATCGAACACGCCCCAGTGACGTACTATTTCGGATCCGCAGATGACGCTCTCGTTACCGAGATGGAGGTTAATCGCCTACTACCATTTTTCCTGGCTTTCGCTGCTTCAAGGATGAAGCCCTCCTGAGGATTACATCTCACTTCTAAGAGCTTCACCCGGATAAGAGTTAGCCCCCTGGTTTCATTCCGCCTCAGTCCTGACCCCGGAGCGGTTGCCGACATCTGAACCCCAGGGTTGAACTTCAATTGCTGGCGCTCACTCTATTTTCTCACTTCTCTTGGTGAACTTTCAGGGTACCAAGACCACCTTCCCGGACCAGCGGAAGCCTTCCGTGTCCACATCTGGCCCCACTCTTGATAGCGCCCCCCCCCTCTACCCACGGGGATCGGGATGTATCCTTAAGGCCTGTATTGCTTCCTGGGTTCCTCGCCAGAGGCCTATGTTCTGCTAATACACATGTTTGACATGCTGCTGTGATATATGATGTAACCCGTTCCCATTGCAGGTTACCCCGGACCGACTCATGGCGCCACCATTTCATGCACTATATATATATCTGACATGTGTATAGTTGTAAGTTGTATAATGAATCTGCTGATAAGGCCCTCACGGGCTGGGTTACACCTGTTCCTTTCCCGCACCCCGTGATGGAACACGCACAGATGGTCGTATGCGTCCATACATGACTTGACTCCCATGGGGCGCGCCCCAACATCTGGGCCTCGAGCCATCATATTGGCCCGTCCGACCTCACAGGAATTTACACGGGCGGGAGGCGTGCCATCAATTGGGGGGCACGGTTTTTATAGTTCCGTTAACCTGTTTTGTTTATTGGTTGAAATGCTTAAGATATAGCTGAATAGGCCTGGGAGCCTGGTGACCTCAGCCCGCCCGCCACGAATAGTTACAAGCGGGGTTGGAGACTAACTCTCTGATATGGGTATTATGGGAGCATCTCGATACGCTTCCTTGCTTCACATTCCCCCACTTAGGTTTCCTCCTCACCTAGAGCGTTGAGGACTGTTTTAGCACTGAATACTTGTTTTCTGTATTGTTTTTCGGCGTCGCTCCACACGAAATTCCTATCCTGGAACGTAAAGGGTCTTAATGTTCCTGAAAAGCGGTCCAGGGTCCGTGGGGATTTGTGGAGACACAGAGTACAGATGGCTTACCTCCAGGAGACTCATTTTCAGTCGGGCTGCATCCCGAGACTCACCGACCAACGCTTCCCGTCTGTGTACCATAGCTCATCCCCAGCTGGGAAAACCCGAGGGGTCAGTATACTAATTGCCAAATCCTCGGGCTGGCAGCACTTATCCACGTTGAGGGACGAAGAGGGCAGGTACTTGTATGTAAAGAGCCGTTTTTATGGTTCGCTAGTGACACTGGCCAACATTTACGCCCCCAACTCTGGTCAGATCTCTTTCATGGAAGAGTGCCTCTTGGCTTTGTCAGACTTCGCAGAGGGGATTCTGGTTGTGGGCGGTGACTTTAATGCTGCCCTTGACCCACAACTGGATGCCTCCCGTAATGCATCCCACCTCTCTTACACCTTTCTCAGAAAGCTACGGAAGACCCTGTACGCAGAACAATTGGTAGATGTGTAGCGGCTTATGCACGCCCGAGAGCGGGACTATTCCTTTTACTCTACCGCCCACAGAGTATACTCACGGATAGACTACTTTCTGGTCAGACAGCGAGACCTACACAGAGTGCGCCACTCGGCCATAGACGTTATTACGATATCTGACCATGCCCCGATCCTGATCGAAATGCTGCTCCATTCGGAGGGTCCCAGACCATGGCATTGGCAGATGAATGACCTCCTTCTTGATGACGCCCTACTGACTGACCGTATTAAGCAGGATCTCACTCACTTTTTCCGGCATAATCAGTCCCCAGAGTCATCCCATCTCTCTATCTGGGAAGCCCACAAGTGCTGTATGTGGGGTACCCTCATAGCTCATGCCTCTCATGCAAAGCGAAAGCGCACCGAAACGATCTCTTCGTTGCTGGCTCGGATTAGCAGCCTTGAGTCCCGCCACAAACAAACCCTCGCCAGAGCGGTGGAGGCTGAGCTATGGACGTTACGCCAACAACTGAATGATATTCTGCTGGGTAGGATCAAAGCGAAACAGGTGAGAGTCAAACGTTCGTACTTTGAATATGGCAACAAGCCAGGCAGGTCATTGGCCTTAGCTCTTAGGGAAGCCCGAGCCCAGACCTTTATTCCCACTATCACGGCGCGCGGCGGCAATCTTCTCTCTAGCTCCGAGGCTATAGCTGAGCGCTTCCGAGACTTCTTCGTTGAACTCTATAATTTGGAGGGCCCCGGGACCCCTGGCTCCAGCTCAGGATGCATAGCTAGAATCCAAACCTACCTTGATCAGACAAACTTGCCCCGCATACCCCAGGAGGAAGCGGAGGGTCTAGAGTCGCCCATCACCGCAGTGGAATGGGCACGGGCCCTGAAACAAATGAAGCCGCGTAAAGCACGGGACCCGATGGTTTTTCCCTGTGTTACTACAAGACCTTTAGCGACCAGCTGACTGACCCTTTCCTCCTGGCGTATAACTCCCTTCTCACCGATTCCACCTTCCCGGCGGACTCCCTCCGGGCCACAATCACGGTTATCCCTAAAGAGGGGAAAGACCCCTCCCTATGCTCTAACTTCCGCCCAATATCCCTGTTAAATATAGACCTGAAGTTGTTCTCAAATATCCTGGCCAACCGCATGCTGCACAGCGTAGGTAAAATCATCCATACTGACCAGGTAGGTTTCCTGCCACATAGAGACGCTAAGGACAATACTGTCAGAGTACTGAACACGATTCATTTCGCCACTTCAAAGCGTATCCCAGCCATCCTCCTATCAACCGATGCGGAAAAGGCGTTTGACCGGGTAGATTGGTCATTCCTCCACGCGACGCTCAGGGCGGTTGGGTTTGGAAACAATATATGCAGGTGGATAGCGGCGATCTATTCTTCCCCCACGGCACAGGTCCGGGTAAATGGCACGTACTCTGCATACTTTCCACTAGCAAACGGGACAAGACAGGGATGCCCACTTTCCCCGTTACTTTTTATACTAACGCTGGAACCCCTACTTTGCAGAATCAGGGATAACCCGAATATATTTCGGGACTGCTCCCTGGCCCAAAGACGCACAAAATAGCAGGCTACGCTGATGACCTTCTGTTTATGCTGACCAAACCTACACTCTCCCTCCCGAATCTCATGGCCGAACTGGAGACCTATGGAGAGTCTTCAAACTTCAAAATCAATTTCCAGAAATCCGAGGCACTTAACCTCACGGTGACCCAATCCACGCTCATGGGACTCCAAGCAGCCTTCCCCTTTCATTGGTCCGCTTCACACATCACTTATGTAGGGATGAAACTGCCCGCATCGGTCGCCCGGGTGTTTGAACTGAACTTCCCGCCTTTGCTCGCCGAACGTAGACGCGATCTCTCCAAATGGTCGGGGCTTACCATCTCCTGGTTCGGGAGAAACAGCGTATTGAAAATGAATATTCTTCCACGACTACTCTACTTACTCCAAACCTTACCAATACACATTCCAATGTCGTTTCTGAAATTAGTGCGGAGAGAGTTTGCCTCCTTTCTGTGGGCGAATGGTGCCCACAGACTGAACAAATCCCTGCTGGCGCTACCCAAGTCTAGAGGAGGGATTGGTTTCCCAGACCCCATTCGATACCACATGGCCCGTGCATTCGAGTGGTGAAACGTTTCCTCCGACAAGCGCTGGCTGCAATTTGAACGAACAGTCTCCCCCTTACCGTTGACAGGACTGCTCTGGACCGCATCGCCCCTGCCTAGGGAAATACTACAGCACCCACTTACTGGTGTCACGGTACGAGTGCTTAGGATGACGCCCGCGTTACTCCCAGACGATACCTCGCACTCTATCATGTCGCCAATTGTGGGCGATTGTCCTTCGGATAATCAAACAACTCACAGGACTGTCTCTGGCGGGGGATCCAGCTGCTCTGTTGCTCCACCTGTCTCCACTGCCTAGGGCCCGATACCGCAAATCTCTGTTGATACACCTGATCAACGCAGCTAGAGCCTGTGTGTCGCTGTGTTGGAAAAGTGTTACTCCACCCTCAGTAAAGATGTGGCTCCGTAAGGTGGATGAAATCCGAGTGATGGAGGAAATGACTGCTTCCCTACATCACAGAGACAGCGCGTTCCGCAAAACCTGGTTTTATTGGATAGAATTCCTCTATTCACCAGAGTATGGTGAGCTAATGGTGGAGTGAAACACCATGCCATTCTCGGGACCCACATCTCAAACGGGACATTAGAGAAATGGAACCAACCTGCTGATCGCCACAGCCAGATGCAGCATATCCTATTCGTATGCACTGGAAAACAAGAATTTGTGCAAGTAAAACCAGGTGTTACTGAACTGTTCCCCGCGATGTTGTAGAGACTGAGTAAGGTCTGCCATATCTTTGATTTTATTGACTTTTTGAAGCCAGAGCGAAATTGAGGGAGGCGTGGACTGTTTCCAGAGAAGCGGGATGCAGGACTTGGCAGCGTTAAGGAGATGTATAAGCATTGGATTATGATAACATCTTTTAGACATGTTTTGAAGGTGGAGTAGGTATTTAGCTGGATCGGAACCCAGATTTGTGCAGGACGGATGATCGGACAGGACCAGAAAATATGCAGTAAAGAGCCAGTCTCCTAGCAACAACGGCAGCACAGCGGGGAAGAAGATGCAAAGATCCCGTGTAGTCTCTGCGGCACCCTGTACCACCTTGAGAGTAGCTTATAACTGGCTTCTTGGAATTTATCGGAGATGGAAGGTTTATGTGCAAAGTGGATAACATAGTCTGGTCATCTGACCACGTAATTCCCATATCTTTTTCCCATTGGGAAATAAAACGCGGGAAAAAAGCAGGGGAAGGCTGAATAAGAATCTTATTGCAGTGAGAAAGTGTATAGCGAATCAGCCCCTGAATGTTGCATAGCCGATCACATGAGGTAACGGGGGAAGTAGCTGCCCTTCATTTCAGAAGATCAAGGAGAAAGTGTCGAAGCATTTGAGTTTGCCAGAAAGGAAGAGGTGGGACAGTCAATCGTTGAAGGGCTTGGGTGTTTTTGATAGCATTACCCTAAAGAAAGTGGGAAAGTTTAAAACAGTTATTACGTAAGAGAGGAAGAAATCTAGCATCTTGGAGACCGGAAACAAATTCAGCATGGCCTATAATTG
>NW_017308630.1:111683-116742 GCF_000935625.1 Nanorana parkeri | reverse complement strand
ATTGGGGGCATTGCTGGGGCCAAGGGGGGGGGGGGGGGGAATCAGGACTTCAAATATTGAAGTCAGTACGCGCAGAGTGGCAGACAACAAGGGATGTTGAGTGGACTGGCTCCAAATTGAAGTATCCAGCCAAGGGAGTGCACTGAGAGGGAGTGTTGAATCAGACTGTTCTAATTCTTGTAATCTGAGTGTCTGAGGGGAGGTGGAATTTTCATTTCTTTGTAAGTGAGCAAACTTAAAAAATCTGCAGGGGAACCAATAATTATTTTCCTCACTATATATATGTGACATAAGGAAAGGGGAAATCTCAGAGGGGCGATATATTTCCCCTTGCTTTCTATCATGTACAGGACTAGTGGAACCCAAACCAGGTTTTCGGGTAGACTTTGGGTCTGGGTAATCCAGGTCGGGTTTTGTGCCTCTCACCTGGATTGTTAATTGATTAATGCTTGATTATCCAGGTGGGATAAAAGGGGAAGGCTGGAGCATGATGCTGCTCTGACCTGGGACTCAGACAGCATTCTGAGAGAGCTGCAAGTGGGATATGGTTGTGAGTAAAAGGATGCTGAAAATACTTTGGTTTTGTGAGGTGGCTGAGGGAAGCTTGCCACCTGTTAAGGTGCCCATACACCTGCCGATTATCGTACGATAATCGCGGGAAATCCCGCGATTGTACGATAATTGTCAGGTGTAAGGAAGGCGTGCAACCGTTTCTACTGTACGGTTGCACGTCTTTTGAGCAGGCTCGAAAGCCCGCCGAGAATCGTACGAGCAGGCCAGGTTTGTGGCCTGCTCGTAAAGAAATTGCAGCACGGGCCGGTGTGTACAAGCGCACACTGCCCGTTCAGCATTGCAGTTATCGGAAGCCCGCCCCTCAGGGGTGCGGGTTTGCGATGATCGCAAGTACGATCTGCCTGTCCAAGATGGGCAGATCGTACTTTTTTAAATTACCTTACAACCATGGCAAGACAAAAGTCTTGCCATGGTTGTAAGGTGTATGTGCATCTTTAGAGAGGAAGCCTGTCTGTTTAGTTAGATTAGGATTTATTTTCTGTTTTATGGCAACCTTTTAAATAAACACTGACAGCAAGTCAGCTTGAAAAAGAACTTTGCTGCCTGGACTACCTTTATCCCAGGGAAGGTGATCCCCATATGAGCTATACCCCCACAAATATATCTATATATAAATATCTATATATATATAGATATATAAAATAGTATTTTAGTGTGGAATAAAGACACAGGTCCATCAACCTTTGTGTGTGTGCGTGTGTGTATATGAGTCCCTGCTGTGTGGTCTTAGGTTTTAAGAGTACTCCTGTATGTTATGGTCTCTTAGGACGGTATCTAATTGTTTTTTGAATGAATCAATATACTCTGCTGATACCACTGCTTGTGGCAGAGAGTTCCAAAATGTAACCACTCTGACTGAAAATAATCCCCTACGCCCTGTGTGGTTAAATCTTTTCTCCACCAATTTTAGGTGGTGGCCTCTAGTGTTTTTAGGGAGTTTACAGTAAAATGTTTATTGCTGATGTTGCCATCACCAGCAAACATTTTATACAATAAATTCATGTCCCCTCTCAGTGGCCTCACTTCCAGTGTGAACAAATTTAAATTGCCCTTTATGGACTCTCTCCAGCTCCAGGGCATCCTTTTTGTGGATTGGTGTCGAAAATTGAGCCGCATACTCAAGATGAGGTCGAAATAGTGATCTATAAAGTGGCAATATTATTGCTTTGTCTCTACAGTACATTCCCTTTTTAATGCATGACAGTACTCTGCTAGCTTTTTTTGCCGCAGCCTGGCATTGCGTGCTGCAATTCAATCCACTAGTAGTGGTCTACTTTGACCAGGGCTTGAAAAATGCAGTCGTCCTCTCGTCTGTAATTAAACAGCCGGCCGGGAGCTTCTTGGAGGGCAAGGCGCGGCGCAGCCCGAAGATTAGAAAGTGTGACCGGCCGCCACGCCGCAGCTAGGCAGTGCGGCAAGGGAGGTGTGGCCATGATGAGATTAAAGGGGTCCCGAGGTCCAGTCCAGATGACGTGAGGTGGCTACATGGTGGGAATTGGGACGGGATCCGACACAGACCTACAGAGATCGAGGAGAGCTGCAGCCTGCAGGTACTGTGCTGTGTGTGACATTGTCAGGATATCACTCCCCTTCTTCTCCATCACTGTATGATACACTACTGTAGAAGTGATGGAGAAGAAGGGGAGAGATATATTGATAGTATCTGTGTGTGACACCTGTGTACCTCCTGCTTCCACACTAGTATGTAATAGAGTTTTATCTCTATTATTTAAATTATAGTAAAAAAATATGTGGGGGGTATGCTCAATTGGGACAGTATGGACTCCATACTGTCCCCATTGCGCTTCCCGCTACATACTTTTTTTTACTATAATTTAAATAATAGAGATAAAACTATTTTTAATAACAGCTGTAATTGATGATGTTACAATTTCCCTAACCCCCCACTGATATATCTCTCCTCCCTCCCTCCCAAACGACCCCACCTAAACCCTTAAGGCTGTGACACACTGCACGCAAAGCAGTGCGGAGCGTGCAGTGTGTCATGTAATTTTCTCTCTGGCATGTCAGCTTGCGAGAGCGGGCATAGCTGAGCGTGCCGAGATGAAAAATTTAATCTTCAGCCAATCGGCTCGCACGTATAAACCCGCACGCCAAGATGCGAAGGTCATTCCGTTATTACGTGTTAGCCAATTGGCTGCAGATGGAGTCTTTCATCTTACTGCACTCAGCTCACACACTGCACGCAATTTTAAAGTTTGACATGTTTGGTGTCTATTTACCGGACGTGACCCTTTACCAAAAATATGGGCAAGAATAAATGTTTTTTAACATAACGTAGGGAAAACATTTTTTTTCCTCAAATTTACGGTACTTTTTTCATTATATAGTAAAAAACATGGCTTGAAAAATAACTCGTCCTGTGACAGTGCGCGCTGGTTACTATTTAAACCAGTGCGCACTGTCACAGGACGAGTTGCTGACAAGCTACATATATGACTAGCGTAGCGGGGAGGCCCGCTGTGCATATTGCGTATCCTGTCAGCAGCGCTGCAAGGCTATAGTACGGTCATGCCGACTGGTGAAATTGTTGACAGACAGGTGAGACACCCTAAAATTTTTCAAGCCCTGACTATGACCCCCAAAGCTTTTTCCATTTCTGACTTCCCTAGTGGAGCACCCATTAATGTGTATTCCGCTTGCCTATTTCTAACCCCAAAATGCATTACTTTACATTTTTCAACAGTAAACCACATCTGCCACATAGTTGCCCACTCCCCCATTTTATTCAGGTTCTCCTGCAATGTTATAATGTCTAATCTCGTGTCTATTACCCTCCCGATTTTAGTATCATCTGCAAACACAGAAAAATGGCTATTAACACCTTCCCCAATATAATTCATAAACAGGTCAAACAGTATGGGGCCTAGCACAGAGCTCTGGGGCACGCCACTGTCGACCTTAGACTAATGTCAAAAAGAGCAATTTATCAATACTCTCTGGACGCTTTCCTGTAGCCAGTTCTCTATCCATGTACACACCATTTCATCTATGTCCATAGATTAAAGCTTGTGTATTAAGCGTTTATGTGGTGCTGTGTCAAAATGCTTTTGCAAAATCCAGGTACACTACATCCATTGGCCTTTCTCTATCTAGATCTCTACTCACCTCTTCATAGAATGTTAGTAGGTTGGTCTGACAAGAACAGTCCTTCCTAAATCCATGCTGATTATCACTTATTATACCTTTGTCGCGAACAAAATCCACTAAATAGTCCTTTACTATTCCCTCAAACAGTTTGCATACTACTGATGTTAGACTGACTTGTCTGTAGTTCCCTGGTTGGTATCTTGAAGCTTTTTTGAATACTGGTAATATCGTAGCTTTCCGCCAATCACTTTACCAAGTGATAGTACCCTTCCATTCAGTATGGAGTCCTTGAAAATGCGGAATAACGTTCTCGCTATAACATGGCTGAGCTCTTTAAGTACCCTGGGGTGCAGGGGATCTGGTCCTAACGATTAATTTTTTTGAAGTTTTTCAAGTCTTTGTTGAACCCCTGATACCGTCAACCACTGCGGTATCTTACGCATTAACCTACTCACATTCTTATCTCTATTAAACCCATCTTTCTTTAGTGTATACTAAAAAGGAAAAAAAATGATTTAATACCTCATGTATGTATTGCTGAGATGAGTTTCTTTACAGGTTGGGGTCAGTGGCAGAACTACCAGGGTCACAGAGGTCGCAGCTGCAACAGGGCCCTGGTGCTCCACCACTGACTCCAAGCTATAGAGAGACTGCTCCCTTGCAGTGTGCTGCGTGACATGTACCTTAGTAGCACACTGCAATGGAACACTTCAGTCATTAGCACATTACAAAAGGTACATGTCCTTCTGTAGTGTAGTTAAAACCTCTTGTATTTTTTTTTAAAACACATAATTAGTTCATACAATAGACAGTTGTATGAAGTGCTTTTCTAAAATAAATCATCAGCATTAGGTCTAATTGCAGAGTTGGCACTTTGAGACACATACGTTGGTTTAGTGATCCAGTTTGGGCACTCAGGCTCAAAAAGGTTTGCCATCACTGGTATAGGGTATGGCATTAGTTTGACCTACTTTTAATACAGTAGTAACTCTCAAGCAACCAGAAACTACCAATCTCCTTGGATGCCGGATAATGGGGAGTTTACAGTATATATTCAGGACGCTGATTGGATACTATACAGCACATATAATACAATAGAGTCCCATTCCAGCAATTTATATGACTGTCACATACAACGCAATATGAAAGCCATGAATACAATCATATGACATGTAAAGAGGGTTTTTTTTTGCTGTATATATATGTAGATGAATAGCATATGGGGCAATTATCTACTGAATAAATTACATATGGAACTATATGATTCTCAAAATGGAATAATATTATAAAAGAATCGATTAGTATTATAAACTAAATTATAATACAAAACATGGTTTATATACAAAATCAATTAATATTATAAACATGAGTGTAC
>NW_017308630.1:101440-111628 GCF_000935625.1 Nanorana parkeri | reverse complement strand
GTTCATATGTATATAAATACTAAAAAAGAAAAAAAATGCATCTGCCATGCTTAACATCGATGAGACCTAATCATTGGAGATAAAACAGTTCAAATCTATTTCTTCATTTAGACCTTTAGGTTGCATTGTCTCCAGTAGGAAGACCTACTTAGTGGATCAGAGGAAGCCTGAATATCCACTTGGCAGAACCTAACAAAACGTGTGAACCCAGGACCAGGTGGCAGCCTTGGAAACATGAGCAACAGAAGCTCGGTGTTCCAAAACCAAAGAGGCACTAATGGCTCTAGTAGGATGAGCCTTGACCGGAGAAGGAAAAGATTTTCCCTTCAATATTATAAGCTTCAACAATAGCCTCTCTCATCCACCTAGCGATGGTGAAATACCAAGCCAGACAACCCTTGCAGGAGCCTTCAGACAGTACAAAAAGAGAGTCTAACTTTCGAAAAGGAGCTGTAACAGAGAGGTAGACCCACAAAGCAGATCTAAACAAAGGAGAGAAATCTCCTTGGGATGCTTAGGGGCTGGACAAAGAGAAGGAAGCACAATGTTCCTGTTAAGTTGAAAAGAAGAAACCATCTAAGGCAAAAATGAGATTTGTGGCCTCAAGACAACCTTATCCTTGTGCAGCACAAGGTAAAGGGTCTCAGCCAAGCAATGTAGCCAATTCACAAACACTCCTAGTGGAGGTGAAGGCACTGAGGAAAGCAACTTCATAAGTGAGATCAGCCAGAGGAAGGTTCAAAGGGAGACCCTTGGAGGGCCCGAAAGAACCAAATTGAGATCCCGTGGTGCTATGGGGGGGGATCAATGTCAGCTACACCTTTACCAGAGAATGAGTGGCCAATGGTCTTTGACAGAGAATGGCCAAAGCCAAGATTTGTCCCTTGATGGTGCTCAAGGCCAAACACTGATCCCAGCTGGACTGCAGAAAAGATAAGATACATCCCATTGATTACCTTGGGGGTGAAACTTCTGTTCTACACGCTTGACAAAAAAAGCCTTCCAAGTACAATGATAGACCTTACAGGAAGTCAATAAAGGATAGAAATCTCCAGCACTCAGCAAATGAAGTTTAAAAAAAAATCCATTTATTTGGACTAAACGTCACACATATCGCATAATCCAATACAATTTTTCGGGACCGCGCAGGGTCCCTTCATCAGGGCAGAAATGTTTCCTTGAACTTTCAGGAAGTCGACTTTTCTAGCTTTAAAAAGAGTAGGAATGACCAAATATGTCAAACCCCTGTATCCTCAGAACCGGGCTTCAACAGCCAAGCCGTCAAAGCCAGAGATCGAAAAGCAGGATGGCAGGATGGAGATGTCAGAACATTTACTCTGATTAAAAAACAGGCAGTGATCTGGAATTAAGGAGATTCTCTACTAATTTTCACAAATCAACTGATAAGCGGAGTTCTTTATTTTCACTGATTTGATTATATCTCTTTAAATGCAGCTAGTAACATTCTCAGTGGCTCTGCAGGATGCGCTAAAAGAATATTCAGATTCAACAAGTGACCTCTCCCAGCAAGCAGACATTCAAAGCTCACAGTCCTTGCTGCGCATTAACTAATTTAGAATACTGTGCACAGGACTAGTTAATCAGTCTACAATCTATTTGGGGTAAAGACAAACTTCCGGTAAGCTATTTTTTTTAACATACATATATCTTATGAAACCATTGACTAGAAGCTGAAATCAGCTTCAAAAGGAGACTCCAAAGAGACTCCCCCTAAAACTGAAAGGGAGACAATTTTTAATGCAGCTAAAATTACTCCAATTCAATCCTGATCCTAACATTCCATAACCGACTGGTTAGACAAAATGGTTTAGTTAAAGTCAGTCAGTTAGCTTCAGATCCCTCCTTTTTGTGTGTGTGTCTGTATGTATGTCTCCCTCTCTCCAAACTTTCTCCTTTTATCACCCAAAATCTTTGGAGAGGAATGCTTATCTCAACTAAATTATGGCATCAGGAAGTGTCTCAGTTTTCTTAAAAATATACACAATCACCTGAAATTATACACACAATTACCGGAAGAAGGCAATACTGGACTAGGAATATTTTTGTGTTTTTCTTAAAAACTCCTATATCATGTCTTGAGTGAACCTCTGACACAGACTCATTCAAGAAAACATAAATTTAAGAAATGGCTATCGATCCGACATGTGTACCCGACATTCTGGAGACTAGTGTATCTTTAAGACGATATATTGCTTCAGAAGGTTTGAGCAAGGGAAAAAAAAATATCTTCTACATACATTGAGGATGAGGTCAATATTTAACAAAAGTAAAAGTGAGGTTCTGGCTTTCTTAGGAGAATATCTATGTGTGCAGAATTATTGGGCAACTAACCGTGCAGAATTATTATGCAGCTAAATGGAAAACCAAAATGTTCCCATCTCACTTGTTTATTGTCATCTGTTAACGTGAGAATAATAAACAAACCACTCAAAATTTACAAATAAAAATGTCTGGCATATAGCCCCTCTTCTTTTCAATAACAGTCAAAAGCCTTCCATCCATGGAGTCTGTCAGTTTCTGGATCTGTTGACGATCAACTGTTTGTGCAGCAGCAACCACAGCCTCCCAGACACTGTTCAGAGAGGTGTACTGTTTTCCTTCACCGTAAATATCCTGTTTAATAAGAGCCCACAAGTTCTCAATAGGGCTTAGGTCAGGTGAGGAAGGGAGCCATGTCATTATTCTTTCTTCTTTAACCCTTTTGCTGCCAAGCCCTCCGGAACATTTTTCAAATCAGCTGGCCAAGCCATTTTTGCTGGATCCCCGCTGCCACAGACCCTACAAGCGGGGGACAGCAACGGGGATCCATGGAGTCTCTCATCCCTCCCTGGGGTGGCTCCAGGGAGGGATGAGAGACTCCAGATGCCGGTGGCCGGCAGCAGCGGTGCCGGCAGGGGGGGGGGCGCCCGGTATTTTCGGTAATAGCGGTCATCAACGGCTTGTGAGCCGCTGATGACAGCTATTAATTTGAAGGGGACAGTCTGCTGAACAGTTCTGCTATAAGCTTATGGTCGCTAAATCGACCATGAGCTTATAGCAAAACTGTAAATGCCACCGACGTAAGGCATACTGAGCTGGCCAGCCGGGAACACTTTTGCTCCGCCGTATGCCTTACGTCGGTGGCAGCGAAAGGGTTAAGGCCTTTACTGGCTAGCCACACAGTGTAGTACTTCAAAGCATGCAATGGAGAATTGTCCTGCATAAATATGGTCTTCTTGAAAGATGTAGACTTTTTCCTGTACCACTGCTTGAAGAAAGTGTCTTCTAAAAACTGGCAGTAGGTTTGGGAGTTGATTTTGAGTCCATCTTCAACCCAAAAAGGTCCTCAGTGGATGGTCGGATGCTGGGTCCCTGTAAGGCAGTCTGAGCCCCTCTCTCTGTAGCTGTATCAGTCTCAAGGTCTGTCTCACACAGAGTAACTTGCTCGACGTTCCACAACGATAGAACGCCGAGTGAGTGACTCACCTGTGTTCTTGAGGAGGCGCCGCGGCTAGTGGGAGGAGTCGGGCGGTACGTCACAGAGGAGCCGGCACGCCGCGGGCACGGAGCTCCGCCCCGAGTAAGTCTATGACATGCGATACCACACTTGAATTCACTGAGCTCCTAAGAGCCACCCATTCTTTCACAAATGTTTGTAGAAGCAGTCTGCATGCCTAGGTGCTTGATTTTATACACCTTTGAGCATGGAGGTGATTGGAACACCTGAATCCAATGATTTGGTGGGGTGTCCCAATACTTTTGCCAATATAGTGTATATCATGGTGAATAGTTCTTTGTGCTTTGATAAGCCCAAGACATGACCTCCTCTGTTAATCTTGCAGACTGGTACCATGGTCAGTCCTTATCTTTGTGTTGTCTGGTACAATTCTGACTCCCCAAAATTTACACTGTGGGAATCTATGCTGTAAGGGTCTGAGGATGGCTGATGTTAGAGTCTTAGGGGTCTATTCACGCAGCTGCCGAAGGATCTAGCCGTAGCTTCGGCCGATCCTTCGGCTAGCTTTGGTTACAGGAGTCCATCGGTTAATTCAAACCGAGAGCCTGCTGTACGAGCTATTCACAATAGCCCGTACAGCTCCCGATCATGGCCAAGCGGCTCAGCCAAGCCGAACGCATATGCATCGGCTTGGCTGAGCCGTGCTGAAAGCCGAAGCTTTGGCCGGCCGCTCGGCCTGCTTCTGACAGCTGGGTGGAGCCAGCCGTGATCTTACGGCTGACTCCGGGCCACTTTCAGAGAGATCAGCGTCCCTGGTTAACTACTAACCAGGGACACTGATCTCCAAACAGCAAACTCTCCCTGGCGCCCCGGGAGTCTCCTGCTCCGGCCGCCAAGGAGAGAAACACTGCTGTGCCTTTTTTTCTTTATTCTGACACGCGATGACAGAATAGAAAAAAAATTCCCATTGAAAAGCATTGGGACATTACTATTGGCTATTTCAAATAGCCAATAGTAAACTAGAATTGTACCCGCCCTCTGCTGCAGTTGCCCATCAGGTCCATCAGCAGAAGGCGGGTACAATGCTAGTTTACTATTGGCTATTGCGAATTGAAATAGCCAACAGTAATGTCCCAATGCTTTTCAATAGGAAAATTCTTTTTTTTTTTCTATTCTGACATCGCGTGTCAGAATAAAGAAAAAAAGACACAGCCCTGTTTCTCTCCTTGGCGGCCGGGAGCGGGAGGCTCCCAGAGCGCCCGGGAGAGTTTTTTTTTTTCTTTTACAGCAGCAGAGCCGCCGGACAATAGGAAACTATTGGGCGGAGCTAGCTGTCACTGCTAGCTCCGCACAATCGCTTTCTATTAGCTTTTTGTACTTTTTAACTATTTTTCTGTTCTGCTCGGTCCCTCTGAGGGACCGAGCAGAACAGCCGACCTGAATGCCGCTCGGCGGCATTCGGCTATTCACTCACTGCTGTTCGGGATCTTTAAGAATAGCCCGAACAGCAGTGAGAAGCCTGCCGGGGGTTCGGCTCAGCCGATCCAGATGTTGGATCGGCTGAGTCGAACTCCTTTTGCACTTCGGGTCGGCCGAACATGCTGAACATGTTCGGACGACCCGAAGCCACACGAAGCAAGCCGATATACGTCTGATTTCAGCCGATGTACGGCTGAAATTAGCCGTACCAGCCTGAAGTGAATAGCCGAACAGTGTTCGGCTCACTTCACTTCAGATCGGTCATTCACTCAGCTGCCCTCGGCAGCTTCGTGAATAGACCCCTAAGTCTTGAAAACATGAACTCAAATTCACCTTATATACTGATAGAATAGAAAAAGCTAAATGGTTTCCAGAATGCCCATGGCACATTATGCAAAGTTGATAGGTTTAGGCTTTACAGTTTAATTCTTTTAGCACTGAATAGTTCCAACAGAGAGCTGTCCCTTGAGACAGAAGATCTGGTCAGTCTGGGCGGGCCCACGGAGAATCTGCCAGAAGCAAGAGAATGTTTGCATACCACACTATCCTGGGCCAGTCCAGAGCCACGAGAATTACTGCAAGGCCCTGCACCTTGATCCTGTGAAGTAACCGAGGAAGAATATTATCTTCAGAGGGAGAGTGTAGCTCAGGAGAGAAAAAAACATCCATCACCTAGGACACTAGCAAAAAACTGAAAATCCCTGGGAAGTGGGAGGAGTTATATGGGGGTCCTTACAGCTCTGTTTGCCCGTGTTCGATTGCCTCAAGGTAGCAGCATATAACCCAGTTGTCTACGATTACGCCTGTGTCCTGTACTGTATGATCAAGAAAAGCTTTTTACTGGCACTACTGCCATGCAGTAGTTGGTGTTGCAGTTGGTGCAGTTTTTTTCTGATTGTAGATATATGTACCTTGACATCAACTATTGTAAGAGTTACCAGCAGATCCCTCAGCCTTATTTTAGCATCAAACAGTCAGCTATTGGGTTGAATTTGGTAGGCCAGCCAGTCCTGGGCAAATTAGCAGTTGTTTGAAATCTACCCCCCATGTAGATTATTTTCATTACAGTGAAATTACTGATTTCAAATTGTTTGGCAATCTTTTTAAACCACTTGCCAGACTCATTCACAGCTTTCTTACTGAGGGCTTTGGAAAGCTCTACTGATCTTGACATGATCATACTACATATGTCAATAGCAAAGAGAACACCAGACCCTAGATATCTGTACTTTAAATAAAACTGGCTCCACTTGCATACTCCCTAAGGAGGTTTCAAACAGTGGCACCTAATCTGTAACACCTGATTCTAATTTTCATGGATTTGAAGTGGTGGTAAATATAGGGGTGTACTTATGTTTTCCAGGTGACAAGTCTGCACTTTTGTCAATTTACATCAGAGGTAGGCAGACTCCGGCCCTCCAGCTCTGATGAAACTACAAATGCCATCATGCCTGTGGCTGTCAGAGTCTTGCAATGCCTAGAGGGATTTGTAGTTGCACCACAGCTGGAGGACCGGATTTTGCCTACCCATGATATACTGTAGATCAGGGGTCTCAAAGTACCGCCCCCCGAGCAAATTGTGCCCCACGAACTGGTACTATGTGGCCCGCAGCCAGCTGGCAAGTCAGGTACGAGTTCCAGACATGGTCTACATGGTCAGATGCAGACTGCATAGCTGCTGCTGGCTATGCTCTCTGTTCCTTTCGGCCGGAGTTCTGAGCTCCAGCCAAAAGGAACAGAGAAATGATGGATTGGTAAGGTCTGCAGCAGATCTTACCAATCACCACTAGATCACCAGGGAATGATGTGCCTCCTCGGCTCCTCCCTTGGGGTATATTGTTTTATGAGGGGGGCAGAGAACATGGGGGAGTATATTTGTTTTATGTGGGGGGGGCAGAGAACATGGGGAGAGTATATAGTTTTGTGTGGATCTGCACTCCGCATGTAATGGTGTGTGACAGGTTATCATATCAAACACCATTACATGCAGAGTGCAAGTGTTTACATGCTGCGGTTGTCACCTAATTATTAACTGGCAGCTGCCACTTGTAAACACTAGATTAGGGATTCCTGCTGCAGGAAAAAGCAAGTTCCTGACGCAGGAATCCCTAATTGCACCTAAACATACAGGTGTAAATGGAGCCGTATTGCGTGTATATTAGTGTCTGTAGTTCTGGTTGTGGGGGTTTGTGCATATTTCTATGTGTGCATATCTGTTTTTGTGAAGTATGAAATTTGGCATGGGAAAAAAAACATTTGTAGTCAGATCCCCACTGATACGAATCTGAGAACAGTGATAACGAACCTGCCTACATTGACCTGGGGTGTGCCACTATGGTAAGTATGCAAAAATAAGGGGGCAAAAATAAACTGTAGGTTGAAAACACTGTATTTATTGAAATCATTACAAGAGGAGTTTACCAAATGCCTGAGCCATCTCCACCTGAGGGTCAGGTACATATCTGGTATAGCACCCCGAATTCCACCTGCCCAGCTGTTTAATTATATGCACTGGAATGTCTTTGCTAGATGCTGCTGAGGCTGCCCCAATTCTAAATGAATGTCCCGAATATTGCTCGGGGTTGAGACCCATGTTGGTTATTAAGATTCAGATGTGTATCAGAAATTGGGAGGCACTAAGAGGTCCACCTGAAAAGGGCAACAAATGACTATTGGGAGAGAGAGGGTCAATGGCAGCAACCAACTCATCCAAAACCTTGACCGGACACCAAGCGCTGTGAGTGATGTAGTATTTAACTTCAAAACTCTTACCAGGTAGCAGAGTTTTGGAATGCTCTAGGCACAAACTAAAATGAGTAGGGTGCCGAGTCCGATGTTTCTTAGCCAGAATAAGGCTTAGAGACCTGGCCACAGTGAACTCCCCGTGTCTCAAGAAGCTGTAAAACGCCAGGTAGGTGGCTGCTCTTAAAACTAAGCTTTGAAGTGTACCAAAGGGTGTTGTGGAAATTTTACTAGGATGTGTTTTTAGTGTATGTCACCAATGCAATGAACTCTGCGCGCTCTCTCTCTCTCTCTACCTAAGAGTGTAACATGGAGACGATGCACTTGTCACTCCGGTGGTCATTGATTGTTACTACATGTGATTTGTTAGCTGACTCCTGTTCACTTCCTGTCTGACATCACTTCCTGTCTCGCTGTTTGAGACACCCCTTCCTGTCTGACATCACTTCCTGTTGGGCAGGTATAAACAATAAACACACCTGCGCTCAGGGCTCTTAGCATGGGATTATCGAGCAAGCAACATCTGTCTCCTGACTCTACATGACTCTATAGAAGGGGATACTTCCAGTCCTTGCATAAAGGAGCGTAGTACAACGGGGGAAATTCTTTGCGTTTGGCGCAGCTTAATGCGACATGGATTTGTGCGCTGAACCAAGTGAATTTCCATAACAAGGGGGACTGAGATAACATCCTATCAAATCCATGAAATATGCCCACGGTAATGGGAAGACGAGTGACGCTGGGCCTGGACCTAGACTTTTGAATCCCTTTAAGAATGGCTTTGACCGGGTGAGCTGAAAAGATGGATGGTCTGTCTGGATATAGCAGGCCTGAGTGATGTTGAATCCCTGCTAGGTAAAGCTTAATTGTACTGTGGGACAGGCCGAGGTTGGTGTGACAATACAATAGGCCAGAAACTCCATGTTAACGCGCCATAGTCACGCCGAGTCAGCCTGCCTCAGAGTGCAGGCCGACTTGGGATGAGCCCGAAAGCAAACAGCCCAAATGTGCAGTAAGCAACACTGCCCAAAACTACAGGTGGTGTCATTGAAGTTATTGCAAATCTGGGCTTTGCTGAGAAAATAGATGGGCCTAACCAATTTATCCAACTGCACCGCCTGCTTGGGGGCAGCAGGAGTGCCCATGGCAGCCCTAGAAGTGCCGAGGACAGCAGGCACCTCAGCGCTGGAGCACCACGCCGTGGTTGAAAACTGACAGACCGCACAAACGGGAGATTTCAAACCCGCAAAGTGATGGCAGAACAGCTCCATGTCTCCTCACGCCCAGTTATTGACCACCTGGAACTGGCCAGGGTAGCCCCTTTGCTGAAAAGGTTGTGTGGTAATCGTAAAAAGCGGAACCACCATACCTATGACCTAATTCCACCACCCTATAAAGATACAGATCCAACTCCTCCCTCCTATTCGGCGCTACTGAACATACCACGTCCCGGTAAATACTAAATGCAAGCATAAATTCAGGTAACGACAATTTGCGATTCAGCCGGGGATCTTTCACCATGAGGATGACCGAGACATCCCTGCAGGCGAAGGACTTATTCTCCGCTAAGTTATGTGACACCAAACAGCAGGGAGGCCAAATTAACATCCTTCCCCTCTAGGATGTCCTTCCGGATGTTAGGGGGAACAAAAGTGGGCAGGGGTGACAGAAGGAGGAGACAAAGTAATACCTGAGGGCGCAGGTGATGGGGCAGGCACTGCCGCAGCAGCCTGTGCCTCGGTGACGGAGATGTTCTTCTCCACGGACTCCATCCTAAGTTGCAGGTCCTGAACAGAAGAATTGAGTGAATTTAATAGCATATGCATCTGTGTCAGGGATGTAGCCACGGTCTGTAAGGACTCCTGATCTGCACTAGCGGTAGCAGCACTGGTAGCGGCGGAACTCGGGAACAGCAAACGAAAAAGTTCTGGTTTGCGAGTTGTAGCCGGGAATGGAATCCCCCTGCGCTGGGGCTGGCGGTCAGTCCGGGGATAGTCCAGGAACACAGGGACGGATCACTGACATGGTCAGACCCCCTGGCAGGGGATGGCAGGAAGGAGACATAGTCCTCGATGTCGAAAGTTGCGACATGGCCGTATAGCTGAAACAACAATTGACAATGAAACCGGGTGCAGTTACCGGGAAAAAGACAGGAACCACCACCGTCACCCACGGAAGTGAAGGGACCAGACCACAAACAAACAACGCACAGGAACAGCAACGTAGGGCAGAATGAGGGCCATGTTGGATGTATCTAACTAGAGCATGAGGGGCAGTGCTGATGGCACAAACCAATCAAGCATGACCATCTAAACGTACTAGGAAAGATGCAAAACGTTTGCATAGTATGATACGGACATGAATCCGTGAAATAACAAACTAGTTAGATTTAGGTATTATATTTCTTTTTTTTTCAGAGACGCGCAAGTAACGACTAGGACCGGAACTGCGTCCGCCCAATGACAAGTTGAAGGTGTGTCAGAGAGGCAACGTATGACGTATGATCAGGG